>NC_058407.1:32884565-32912065 GCF_002201575.2 Neomonachus schauinslandi
TATATATATATATATATATATATATATATATATATATATACACATATATATTTTGTTTGTGTTTCCCTTGCTTACTCTAGCTAAGGGCTTGTTAATTTTGTTTATCTTTTCAAAGAACCAACTCCTAGTTTGGTTGATCTTCTCTATTGCTTACTTTGGCTCAGTTTTTCTAGTTCCTTAGGTGTAGAGTCTAGTTCCTTAAGGTGTAGAGTCAGATTTTTATTTACGATCTTTCTTGCTTCTTAATGTAGATGTTTATTATTGTGAACTTCTCTCTTAGAGATGCTTTTTTTGCATCCCAAAAGTTCTGGTATGTTGTGATTCCATTTTTGTTTGTTTCAAGAAATTTTTCATTTCCCCATTTATTTCTTCTATGGTCCATTGGTTGTTCAGGAGAGTCTTATTTAATTTCCATGTTTTTTGAGTTTTCCAGTTTTCTTCTTGTTAATTGATTTCTAGTTTCATGCCATTGTTGTCAGAGAAGATACTTGGTTTGATTTCAATCTTCCTGAATTTGCCAAAACATGTCTTGTGGCTTAACACATGGTCTATCCTAGAAAATATTCCATGTATGCTTGAGAAGAATGTGTATTCTGCTGTTGTTGAATAGAATGTTCTCTATATGTGTGTTAAGTCACATAGAGTGAGTATTCATCACATAGAGTATTCGTGTCTCTATTATTGTAGTAACGTTTATTCCTCCTTTTAGCTCTGTTAGTTTTTACTTTATATAAGACCAATGTTGGTCTGAAAATATTTACAGTTGTGATGTCTTCTTGGTATATTGACCACTGTATCATTATATAATGACTTTGTCTCTTTTTACCATTTTTAAAGTCTATTTTGTCTGCTATGAATATAACTACCCGTCTTTTTGTTTTGTTTTGTTTTGTTATCATTTGTTTGAAATGTCTTTTTGTATTCCTTCATTCTCAGTCTTTATGTGTCTTCAAGGCTGAAGTCAGGCAAATATTGTTGGATCTTTGTTTTTATCCATTCAGCCATTCTGTGTCTTTTAATTGGAGAACTTAATCCATTTCCATTTAAAGTAAATATTGGTAGGTAAGGATTTACTGTTGCTGTTTTGTTCATTATTTTCTGCTTGTTTTGGAGATCCATTGTTCCTTGTTTTTTATTCTCCTGTGTTTTTTAATGTTTTGATGTCTTTTGATATCAGTATGTTCTGACTTCTTGATCATGTTCCTTTTTTATTAAATTTTTAATTTTAATTCCAGTATTGTTATATTAGTTTCAGGTATACAATATAGTGATTTAACAATTCTATACGTTACTCAGTGTTCATCATGATAAGTGTACTCTTTAATCACTATCACCTATTTCATTCATTCCCCCCTCCACGTCCCCTCTGGTAGCCATCAGTTTGTTCTCTATCGTGAAGAGTCAGTTTCTTTATTTTTTTATTTTTTATTGTTATGTTAATCCCCATACATTACATCATTAGTTTTAGATGTAGTGTTC
The DNA here is from genome assembly GCF_002201575.2 of Neomonachus schauinslandi. Lineage (NCBI taxonomy): Eukaryota > Metazoa > Chordata > Mammalia > Carnivora > Phocidae > Neomonachus > Neomonachus schauinslandi. Next base: position 32,886,045 of record NC_058407.1, read on the forward strand.
CATGATTCATTGTTTGTGCATAACACCCAGTGCTCCATGCAGAACGTGCCCTCCTCGGTTTGTCTCTCTCTCTCTCTCTTTTTTCCCCTTTTCTCATTTATTCTGTTTCTTAAATTCCACATATAGGTGAAACCATATGGTATTTGTCTTTCTCTGACTGACTTATTTTGCTTAGCATTGTATAGTGTAGCTCTATCCATGTTGTTGCAAATGGCATGATTTCATTCTTTTGTATGGCTGAATAATATTCCATTATATATTACATACGTATATATATTTTCTTTTTTAAATTTTTTATTAACATATAATGTATTATTTGTTTCAGGGGTACAGGTCTGCGATTCATCAGTCTTACACAATTCACAGTGCTCAGCATAGCACATACCCTCACCAATGTCCATCACCCAGCCACCCCATCCCTCCCACCCTCCTCTACTCCAGCAACCCTCAGTTTGTTTCCTGAGATTAAGAGTCTCTTATGGTTAGTCTCCCTCTCCGGTTTTGTCTTGTTTCATTTTTCCCTCCCTTCCCCTATGATCCTCTGTCTTCTTTCTCAAATTCCTCATATCAGTGAGTATGTATATTTTCATATACACAATGTATATATATTGAAAATATACATATTGCATATATAATATAAATATGTATATATTAAATCTTCTTTATCCATTCATCAGTTGATGGACACTTGAGCTGCTTCCATAATTTGGCTATTGTAAATTATGCTGCAATAAACATGGGGTACTTGTATCACTTTGAATTAGTGTTTTGTATTTTTGTGGTAAATACCCAACAGTGTGATTCTTGGAGTAGGTAGTTCTATTCTTAACTTTTTGAGGAAACTCCATACTGTTTTCCACAGTGGCTACACCAGTTTACTTTCCTACCAACAGTGCACAAGTGTTCCTTTTTTCCCCCATCCTTATAACACTTGTTGTTTCCTCTGTTTTTTATTTTAGCCATTCTGACAGATGTGAGGTGATACCTCATTGTAGTTTCAATTTGCATTTTCCTGATGATGACTGATAAATGAATTCAGTAATGTTTCAGGATACAAAATCTATGAACAGAAATCTGTTGCATTTCCATACACAAATAATGAAGCAGCAGAAAGAGAGATTAAGGAAACAATTCCAAACAAATTCCATTTACAATTGCACTGAAAATAATAAAATACCTAGGAATAAACTTAACCAAAGAGGTGAAAGACCTGTACTCTGAAAACTATAAAACACTGGTGAAAGACATTAAAGATGACACAAAGAAATGGAAAGACACTCCATTCTCATGGGTTAGAAGAACAAATACTATTAAAATGTCTATACTACCCAAAGCAATCTACACATTTAATGCAATCCCTATCAAAACACTAACGGCATTTTTCACAGAACTAGAACACACAATCCTAGAATTTTTATGGAATCAAAAAGACACCAAATAGCCAAAGAAATCTTGAAAAAGAAAAACAAAACTGGAAGTATCAGAATTCCAGTCTTCAGATTATATTATAAAGCTGTAGTAATCAAAACAGTATGATACTGGCACAAAAATAGACACATACATCAATGGAACAGAATAGAAAACCCAGAAATAAACCCACAGTTATATGGTCAATTAATGTTCAATAAAGGAGAAAATAATAGGCAAAGGGAAAAAGTCTCTTCAACAAATGATGTTAGGAAAACTGGACAGCTTCTTGTAAAAGAATGAGACTAGACATCTTTCTTACACCAAAAATAAACTCAGTATGGATTAAAGACCTAAATGTGAGACCTGAAACTATAAAAATCCTAGAAGACAGCATAGGCAACAATTTCTCTGACATTCTCTGTAGCAAAATTTTTCTAGATAGGTCTCCTGAGGCAAGAGAAATAAAAGCAAAAATAAACTGTTGGGACTACATCAAAATAAAAAGCTTCTGCACAGCAAAGGAAACAATCAACAAAGCTAAAAAGCAACCTACGGAATGGGTGAAAACATTTGCAAATGACATATCTGATAAATAGTTTTAGTATCCAAAATATATGAAGAACTGATATAACTTAACACTAAAAAACAATCCAACTAAACAATGGGCAGAAGACATGAACAGACATTTCTCAACAGATGTACAGATGGCCAAAAGACACATGAATAGATGCACAACATCGCTTATCCTGTTCTTTTGCATAAATACCACAGGATTCTCCCTTGTGGTTACCATGAGGCTTATGTAAAATATTGTAAACTTGTAACACCCTATTTTAAACTGACAACTTAACTGTAATAGAATTCATAAATTTTACCCTGCCATTTCTCCTTCCTCTCACATTTTATTTCTCACATTTTACATTGTTGCTGTTACATTTTACATATTTTATATTGTGTATCTAATAACAGATTATTATTATTTTAATACATTTGCTATTTTTTAATTTTTAAACTAATTATAAGTGAATTATGAATGACTATTACTGTATTGCAGAATCTAACTATGACTATATATTTGCTATTACCAGTGAAATTTACATTATTATTTTGTTTTTATGATACTAACTAGTGTATCATTTCTTTTTTTTGTTTTTTAAAGATCTTATTTATTCATTTGAGACACAGAGATACAGAGAGAGAGAGAGAGCATGAGCAGGGAGAGAGGCAGAGGCAGAGGGAGAAGCAGGCTCCTTGCTGAGCCAGGAGCCCAATGTGGGGCTCGATCCCAGTACCCTGGGATCATGCCCTGAGCTGAAGGCAGACGCTTAACCATCTGAGCCACCCAGGCGCCCCTAGTGTATCATTTCTTATAAGGCAAGTCTGTTGGTAAATAAACTCTTTCAGCTTTTGTTCATTTGGATAAGTCTATATCCCTCTTTCATTTCTGCAAAACAGTTTCACCAGCTATAGAATTCTTTGCTGACACTTGTTTTCTTTCAGTATTGTGAATATGTCATCCCATTCTCTCCTGGCCTGAAAAGTTTATGTTGAGAAATAATGCAAGTAGTCTTAAGGAGGGGGGGGGGGGGGGGGGGGGCCTGTATGTAACTTCTCTTTTCTCTTGCTGCTTTTAAAATTTTTTCTTTGTCTTTGACTTATAACAGTTTAATTATAATGTTAATTATACATTCTAATTTTGGTGTAGCCCTATTATAATTTTGGTGTAGTCCTTTTGGTGTAGCCCTATCCAACATTTTTCAGGTCTTTTGGATCTCATCGATCTGGATATTCATTTCTTTCCTCAGGTTTGGAAAGTTTTAGCCTTATTACTTTATTACTTTAAATATACTTTCTGTTCTTTTTGTCTTGTTCCAAAATTCCCATAATGTGAATATTGTTTCTTTTCATTGTGTCCAGTAATTCCCATAGACATTTTTTTTCCTTTTTTTAATATTCTTTCCTTGACTGATAATTTCCAATATTCTATTCCCCAGGTCACTGATTCTTTCATATGCATAGTTTACTACTTTTGAAACTCTGTATTGAATTCTTCAGTTCGGTTATTGTATTTTTCAACTCTGGGATTTTTTGTTTGTTTTGTTTTGTTTTTTTGATGATTCCTATTTCTTTATCAAATTTCTCATTTTATTCATGCATTGTTTTCCTAATTTTGTTTTGTTTTCTGTGTTTTCTTGTAGTTTACTAAACTTCCTTAAGAGGATGACCCTGAATTATTTCTCTGACAGTTCATAAGTATCAGTTATTAGAGCTTTATTAATTTCCTTTGGTGGTGTCATATTTACCTGATTTTTTAAATCTAAACATTAGTGTTTGTGCATTTGCATAATTGAACTCCTCTTTTAGATTTTACAGGCTTGTTGGGCAGGGACCATTCTTCCCCAGTCCGTTCAGTTTAGCTCTCTGGGTGTGTTTGCTCATAATGCCCTTCATTAAGCAGGGCCTGCTGTTATGGTCTATTTTTGGGTGAGGCAACACTTCGAGGTCTAAGGATGGGGATGGAGGGTCCCACTGTCTGAGAACAATTGGATAGGACTGCTGGCTTGTTTTTCTACCCAAGTCAGGATGTAGGATAGGCTGTGCATTTGCCTGGATTCTCTAGTTAGGTTAGGGATGGGCAATATGTTCAGTAGTAGATAGGGCTATGAATTAGGCCTTCTATCAGGACTGGACCTAAGGTTTGTACAGCTCATTGTTTGGGGATTTGAATCAGGTCAGAGTGTGTACTGAATTCTCTGGTCAGGTGAGGCCACTAGCTTTCCTCTGCAGGTGGGTGATATCAGGGGCTGTGCACTCTGTTGAAGTGTCACTGTATATGGTGCTGTTAAATGGGCTATGCAGCTTCTCACATGCTCTGGTTAGGTTCATTGTTTGGACAGGCTGAAGGACATATTCAGCAATGAGGGGGGCTATGAATTAAATTTCCTGCCTGGGCCAAATAGGAGAAGTAGCTCTAAAGCCTGTAAAACCCTTTGTTGTCTTAACTCAAGCTGACCTACACCCCAAGTTCCTTGACTTAACAGGGCCACTGGCTTTTTTTCTGCAAATTGTTGGTTCTTCCAGCCCACCTCTCAGTTCAAATGCTTCTGGGCTGCACTGCTTCCAGGAATTGTCACTAGATCAGATGGGGCCAGAAGACACTACACAGTTGGTGGGAATGTGATTTAGCTCCTTCCCTGGGTGTGAATAAACTGGACTCTAAAGCCAAAAAAACACTCCTCATTTAAGGATCTGAATCAGGCAAACCTGCACCCTACCAAATTCTCTGGTCAGAGTGCACCCCCAATTTGGTTCTGCAGATGAGCAAAGCCACTGGTTGAGATGACTATTTGGGCACTGCAGGTATGAACTCAGTCTGCCAAGATCCATCTACTGGTTGTGGCAAGCCCCTCCCCACTTTTCATCACAGTCATATTCCCAGGGGTTGTGCCCTGCAGCCCCAATTGTGTGTGATCAGAGTAGGGTCTCCTGAAAGTACCCCACAACGGTGATGGGGTGGGAACAGGTTTCTTTTCCCACTAGAGTTACTGGAGGCTCAGAGGAGACGTCTTCATGCGATGCTGTGCTGGCCTACAGGAGGAGCAATTTTACCCATTAATGCAGTCTGTCTTGGCCTCTGTGGTACAGAAGGTGCTTCAGCCTCACACCCCATGTCCTAGGATTCTCTCAGTGGTATATTATTCTTAAATAGTTGTTATTTGATCTTCTTGTAGGGGGATGGAGTCAAGAACAACTTATGTCATTATCTTGGTGACGTCATTCCCAGGAATCTTTGAAAGTAAAAAGAAACTACTGTTAGTCTATGATTAAGTCATTTCAGGGGTGATTGGATGGCTCAGACAGTTAGGCGTCTGATTCAATTTTGGCTCAGGTCATGATCTCAGGGTCATGGGATGGAGCCCCGAGTCAGACTCCATGCTCAGCAAGGAGTCTTCTTGAGATTCTCTCCCTCTCCTTCTCCCCCACCCCTCCTTGCTCTCTCTCTCTGTCCAAAATAAATAAATAAATCTTTTTTTAAAAAGTCATTTCACTTACTAAGGTACTATAAATAGCTCAGACATTACTGATGACAGGTGCTGTAGATAGTCTGTTGTACTGTAGTCATTCACTAATCTTTTTTTTTTTTAATTATTTAATTCAGATTTAAGGGAGTAGGAGGAGGAACCTAGACTTGCCTGGTACCTCAAACTCAGCTAGATAAATATCAAATAATATTAAATACCCAAGAAATTGATCCAAGGACTGACAGAACAAATTGCACAACTAGAGGGAGAGAAGAAGCCATGTTGTGGAAGGTAGGAGGTGTGGAGACATGATTTGAGGGAAAAATAAATCGGTCGGCCCTGGTCATGCAGATAAGAGAGAGAGAGAGAGAGAGGAATGCCCAGGAGATTGCACAAAGAAAACACTTCCCCAAAGCAGTTGACTGGGAAAATGAGACGGGCTGATTTGAGTGAGTTTTTACAACTAGCAGGGCTCAAAGACTGAAATTTTAGAGGTCGATGGCATGGCTCATGTGGAACCCAGTGGAAACTGCAGGGCTCCTGTGGAGAAGGTCAGATAGCCAGGGGTGGGGTTGGGGGGAGGGCAGGTGGAGCAATCTGAGGATACCCTGGGATGCACTGAGAGAGACAGTTCCCCCTTCTTCAAATAAATTTGGGAGAGGTGGCATTGCATCTCTGGGGACAAAAGAGCTGGTGAGCACCATTTCCCTCCACTGCCCCTCAGCATAAACCCCTAATTTCAGTAAGCAGCACAGTGCCAACAATAGTGCCTAAACAACTCACACCAAAACCTGCCCCCCTGCACTCTGCTGGTGCTGCTTTTCCCTGACAAGTGTTCCTGAGAACTGGAGCAGTGGGCCCCTCCTCTGGAAGACCAGCACAAACCTCCCACATGTACCATGTCTGTAAAGCATAGAGTTCTGCAAAGCATCAGCTCTCCTGGAAATATCATCAGGTCTTTTTTAGCAAGCAGATAAGAGCACACCTAGTCAAAACTCACCATACTCTGGCCAAGGTCCAAACACTCCTCACTGCAGGCAAGAAGAAACTCTGCAAAGGACTACCTGAGGGAAAGAGCAGCCAAATTACAGCAGCAGAGTGCACACACACACACACACACACCAGAGACACATTCTGAACCACCAGGCACTTGGTATATAAACTCTTCTTCATAAAGCCATTACTCTCAGGAATAAGAAACATAACAGGTTTTCCTAGCATAGAGGAGAAGACAGAGTCCTAGACAAATGCCAGGATGGAGGAATGCATCCCAAAATAAAGAACAGGAAAAGGTCATGGCCAGGGATTTAATCAAAACAGATATAAGTAATATGCTTGATCTGAAATTTAAAGCAATAATTCTAAGGATACCACCTGGGCTTAAAAAAGCATAGAAGACACCAGGGGGTCCCTCATCACAGAGATAAAATACCTAAAAACTAGTCAGGCCAAAATAAAAAATATTATAATCAAGGATGGAAGAAGCAGAGGAATGAATAAGTGATATAAAAGATAAAATTATAGAACATACTGAAGCTAATAAGAGAGAAAGAAGAATCTTGGATCACACCAATGTAGTCTTAGGAACTCAGCAACTCCATAAAGTGTTATAACATTTGTATCATAGGAGTTCCAGAAGAACATAGGGAAAAGGGGGCAGAAGGATTATTGAGGAAATTATAGCTGAAAACATCCCTAATCTGGGGAAGGAAACACACATTCAGATCCATCAGGCACAGAGATCTTCCATCAAATCAACAAAAGCAGGCCAACACCAAGATATATTGTAGTTGAATTTGCAAAATATAGAGATAAAAAAAAAAAAATCCTAAAAAACAAGAGGTCCCTAACATGTAAGGGAAAGACAAATAAGGTTAGCAACAGATCTCTCCACAGAAACTCGGCAGGCCAGAAGAAAGTAGCATGATATATTCAATGTGCTGAATGGGAAAAATATGGAACGAAGAATACTCTATCCAACGGCTACCATTCAGAATAGAAGAAGAGATAAAGAGTTTCCCAGACAAACAAAAACTAAAGGAATTTGTGACCACTAAACCAGCCCTGCAAGAAATATTAAAGGGGACTTTTGAGTGGGAGAGAAAGACCAAAAGTGACAAAAACTAGAAAGGAACAGAGGGTATCTCCAGAAACAATGACTTAATAAATGGCACTAAGTTCATATCTATCAATAATCACTCTGAGGGGTGCCTGGGTGGCTGAGATGGTTAAGCATCTGCCTTCAGCTCAGGTTGTGATCTCAGGGTCCTGGGATCGAGCCCCGTGTCAGACTCCCTACTCAGTGGGAAGCCTGTATCTCCCTCTCCCTCTACTGCTCCCCCTGCTTGTACTGTCTCACTCTCTCTGTTGAATAAATAAATAAAATCTTAAAAAAAAAATCACTCTGAATGTAAATGGCCTAAATGCTCCAATCAAAAGATGTAGGGTGTCAGAATGGATAAAAACAAACAAACAAAAAAAACCCAAGACCCATCTATTTGCTGTCTACAACATACTCATTTTAGACCTAAAGACACCTGCAGATTTAAAATGAGGGGGTGGAGAAACATTTATCATGCTAATGGACATCAAAAGAAAACTGGAGTAGCCATCTTTATATCAGACAAACTAGATTTTATTTTATTTTTTTAAGATTCTTTTATTTATTCATTCCAGACACAGAGATACAGAGAGAGAGACAGAACATGAGTAGGGGGAGAAGCAGAGGGAGGGGGAGAAGCAGGCCCCCTGCCGAGCAGGGAGCCCGATGCGGGGCTCGATCCCAGGACCCTGGGATCATGACCTGAGCCGAAGGCAGATGCTTAACCATCTGAGCCACCCAGGTGCCCCAGACAAACTACATTTTAAACCAAAGACTGTAACAAGAGATGAAGAAGGGCACTATATCATAACAAAGGGGTCTATTCAACAAGAAGATCTAACAATTGTAAATATTTATGCCCTCATTGTAGGATTGCCCAAATATATAAGCCAATTAATAACAAACAAAAAGGAATTCACTGATAATAATACAAGAATAGTAGTGGACTTTAACACCCCACTTACAACAATGGGCAGATCATCTAAGCAGAAAATCAACAAGGAAACAATGGCTTTGAGTGACACACTGGACCAGATGGACTTAGATATATTCAGAACATTTCATCCTAAAGCAGTAAAATACACATTCTTTTTGAGTGCACCTGGGACATTCTCCAGAATAGATCACATACTGGGGCACAAATCAGGCCTCAACAAGTACAAAAAGATTGAGACCATGCTATGCATATTTTCCAACTACAATGCTATGAACCTTCAAGTCAACCAGAAGAAAAAATTTGGAAAGATCACAAATAAATGGAGTTTAAACAACACTCCTACTAAAGAGTGAATGTGTCAACCAGGAAACTAAAGGATAAATTAAAAAAAAAAAATACATGGAAACAAATGAAAATGAAAACACGACGTTCCCAACCCTTTGGGATACGGCAAAAGTGTTCATAAGACAGAAGTAGATAGCAATGCAAGCCTACCTCAAGAAGCAAAATAAATCTCAAATAAACAACCTCACTTTACACCTAAAGGAGCTAGAAAAAGAACAACAAATGAAGCCTAAAGCCAGCAGAACAAGGGAAGTAATAGAGCTTAGAGCAGAAATAAATGATATAGAAACAAACAAACAAAAAACCCTAGTAGAACAGATCAACGAAACTAGTTGTTTCTTCAAAAGAATTAATAAAATTGATAAAGCCCTAGCAAGACTTACCAAAGAGAAAAGATAAAGGATCCAAATAAATGAAATCACAAATGAGAGAGGAGAAATCACACCAACACCATAGTAATATAAACAATTAAAAGAGAATATTATAAAAAATTATATGCCAACAAATTGAGCAATCTGGAAGAAATGGATAAACTCTTAGAAACATATAAACTACCAAAAGTGAAGCAGGAAGAAATAGATTTGAACAGACAGCCAGTTAAGAAATCGAATCAGTAATCAAAAATCTTCCAACAAAGACCAGGGCCAGATGGCTTCCCAGGGGAGTTCTACCAAACATTTAAAGAAGAGTTAGTAAATATTCTTCTCAAACTGTTCCAAAAAAAGAAATGGAAGGAAAACTTCCAAACTCTTTCTAGGAGGCCAGCATTACCTTGATTCCAAAACTAAAGACCCAACTAAGAAAGAGAACTACAGGCCAACATCCCTGATAAAGATGGATGCAAAAATTCTCAACAAAATACTCAGCAAATCCAACAGTACATTAAAAGAATTATTCACCATGATCAAGTGGGATTTATTCCTGGGCTACAAGGGTGGTTCAATATTGACAAATCAATTAACATGACACACTACATTAATAAAAGAAAAAATAAGAACCAAATGATTCTCTCAAAAGATGCAGAAAAAGCATTTGACAAAATATAGCATCCATTCTTGAGAAAACCCTCAACAAAGTAGTGATGGAGGGAACATATCTTAACATAATAAGGCCATATATGAAAGACCCACAGCTAATATCCTCAATGGGGGAAAACCAAGGACATTTTCCTCTATGGTCAGGAAGAGGACAGGGATGTCCAATCTCACCACTTATTCAACATAGTACTGGAAGTCCTAGCCTTAACAATCAGATAACAAAAAGAAATAAAAGGCATCCAAATTGGTGAGGAAGAAGTCAAGCTTTCACTATTTGTAGATGACATGATACTCTGTGTAGAAAACTGGAAAGAGTTCACCAAAAAATTGCTAGAACTGAGACATGAATTCACTGGAGTCTCAGGATACAAAATCAATGTATAGAAATTTTTTGCATTTCTATACACCAATAATGAAGCAGCAGAAAGAGAAATCAAGGAATTGATCCTTTTTACAATTGTACCAAAAACCATAAGATACCTAGGAATAAACCTAATCAAAGAGATAAAAGATCTGTACTCTGAAAACCATAGAACACTGATGAAAGAAATTGAAGATGACACAAAAAAAATGGAAAAACATTCTATGCTCATGGATTGTAAGAACAAACATTGTTTAAAAGTCTATACTACCCAAAGCAATCTGCACACTTAAAATTAAAATTAAAATTCTACCAGCATATTTCACAGAACTAAAACAAACAATCCTAAAATTTGTGTGGAATCACAAAAGACCCAGAATAGCCAAAGCAATCTTGAAAAAGTAAAGCAAAGCTGGAGGCATCACAATTCTGGACTTCAAGTTATATTACAAAGCTGCAGTGATCAAAACAGTATGGTAATAGGACAAAAACAGACACATAGATTAATAGAACAGTATAGAAAACCCAGAATGGGCTCACAACTATATGGTCAACTATTATTTGACAAAGCAGGAAAGAATATCCAATGTAAAAAAAGACAGTCTCTTCAACAAATGGTTTTGGAAAAACCGGACAGCAACATGCAAAAGAAAGAAACTGGACCATTTTCTTACACCATACACAAAAAATAAATTCAAAATGGTCTAAAGACCTAAATGTGAGACCTGAAACTATAAAAATCCTAGAAGAGAACACAGGCAATAATCTCTTTGACATCAGTTATAGCAACTTTTTTCTAGATAGGTCTCCTGAGGCAAGGGAAACAAAAGCAAAAATAAGGTATTGCTACTACATCAAAATAAAAAGCTTCTATACAGTGAAGGAAACAACAAAACTGAAAGTTAACCTACTGAATGAAAGAAGATATTTGCAAATGACATGTCTAATACAGGGTTAATATCCAAAATATATAAAGAACTTACAAAACTCAACCCCCCAAAAATAAATTATCCAAATTTAAAAAATGGGCAGACAACATGAACTGACATTTATCCTAAGAAGACATCCAGTTGGCCAACAGACCCATGAAAAAATGCTCAACATCACTCATCATCAGGGAAATGTAAATCAAAACTACAATGAAATATCACCTCACACCTGTCAGTATGACTAAAACCAAAAACACAAGAAACCAGTGCTGTCAAGGATGTGCACTGTTGGTGGGATTGCAAACTGGTACAGCTACTTTGGAAAACAGTATGGAGGTTCCTCAAAAAGTTAAAAATAGAACTACGCTATGTAGAAAACATATATAGAAAACATATTATATATAGAAAACATATTTTATAATGCTAAGTATCTCAGGAATTGCATGACCAGAGACAAACTGAAGTAAATGCATACTTTTTATATAATATACAGATTCTCTCTCAAAATCATGCCCCTTTTTCCTGAAAATCTTTCCAAATTAATAACTAACAATTACTATATATTATGTTATCATATTATATATATACTATGCAACATATATTGTTATATAGCATATATTAGTAAATACATTATTTATATACTTTTATTATATATTATATATTTGAAATTACACAGTTACTCCAAAAATTCTAGCAGTAATGATGTTAGACATCAATTTTATAATATTCAATTATTCTTTGTGTATTTTATACTTGAATCTATTTTCAAGGAATAAATAAATTTCTTGCAGTTATAATGTTTCCAATACTCTGTACAATTGTGTTTAACTGATCATCCTGTATCCAAATCCCATTTAGTAATGATTTATGGAATTCATACTATGTCCTGGGGAATATGCTAAGCACTTTTTTTTTTACTTTATCTCATTTAACCATTAAAACAAACTTTTCAGTTAGTGAATATTTTATTCTCATTTTTTAGTTGAGAAAGCTAAATTTTAACAAGATTAAGTTTTCAAATGTTGCACACCAAGTAAGTAGGAGTACTAGGGAGTTGAAAACAAGCACTATGAGTTAGGTCTTAATTCCCAAGTTATACTATTCCTGTTATATAGTTTATTATTTTCAAAATGCACAGTAACATTTATGCCATTAAAAGCTAAATTTATGACTTGGAATTTATATTTTTAATGTTCTTTTAGGACATTTGATTAGTTTACATGCATGTGCATGAAATTTTCATGCATATATTTTGATTATTGCTGAGTTAGAAATTAAAGAATCTGCTTATTTACTTTGTGTTGTACAGAAATAAAAATATATTTTGAAGTTGTTCATGTCTTAGAAAAGTGCAAAGACACAGGTTAAAAAAATTATGTAATTTTGAATTCAATATTAATGTGACCTATAGGCCTCAGTGAAAAACCTCTAATTACAATTAAACAATGGGCCTTCATATAAGAAAAAAAAGTCTGAATAGCCAGAGTATGAACCTTCTCCAGTAAAATGGAGAGCTTTTGTCATTTATGCAGTTCATAAAATCAGTTTAACCTCCCCAGACATGAGTGTGTATTTATAATTTAGATACTTAATTACTCTAGTCAAGAGGGAGGCTTAAACATTTCTGTCCCTGACTTTCTGTTTGCTAAAGAAAGAGATCTTGTTATTATAGTCTATCCTAGAGAGACTTGGGGAGAGAATCAGAAGGGAGTCTGGAATTGTATAGCAGCAAAAGGAGAAAAAAAAAACTTTGACACAGTCTTATTTTTCAAATTTTCCATTGATAGCAATTTCTGGTTTCTGTTGCACAGTAGATCCTATTATACAAATTCTCCATAGTCTGAACCAGATTTTGTGAACTATTATGCTTCAAGTATATTTGGTATGAAAAGGTCCATTGTCACATCTGAAATATCTAGCATTCCCTTCCACTTGTAATTACATGTTAAAGGCACACTTTATCCATTAAACCAGAAATGATTAAGTATTGCTCTATCTTAAGGAAACAAATTATAAAGTCTTAATATAGAGTTTAATAATAAGTGATATAGTGAGCAGAATTTCTAATATTTTAAAATAATATTATTAAGCATTATTCTGTTATTTTAATTAAATTCCTAATACCATTTACACACTTTTTCAGTACTCTTGAAGCCAGTAAATGGAAGATTTTGGACTTCTTATTCCAAATTGTGTCTCCTTTCTTATGAGAGATTCAAGATCTTTTCTTAGTTGTAATATGAGCAAAGGATCTGTATCTGAAACCTTAAGAGTTTTTTTTTTCTTTTTCCAGAATTTTTTTAGATGTGTGCAAACACGTTTTTACCAAAAAAAAAAAAAAAGTGGATAGAAAGTATAAATAATGCTCAGAAACCTACATCAGTCATTTTATACTACCAAAGATATTTCTGTAAAAATACATCAAAAGCAATACTTCTTTTGTAAGAAATACATAGCATTTTATTTTATGGATATTTCTTAGTGTATGTGACCATTCCCCTACTGAGGGAAGGTTTTTTGCAGGTGGAGCTTTAAGTCTTAGAGAGTTTGATTATCTGACCCAAGTTCATCACAGCTGCAGCCATTTTAGCTCAATCTGGGAAAGAAACATTTTCTAGGACACTGGTGTTAAATGAAGGGTCCAACACTCTTTTAGTCCTAACCCCTTGCCTCTTTCCTGACAATAAGTTAAGGAGCAGTCAGTATCCGGATCACAATATTGGTTTATTCATAGTTTGTCTCCGCCTCTTATCTAGGTGTCATCTCAGATTTCTTTAAGACTGGCTTCCATTCCCATTTATTATTTTTATTTTTATTTTTAATTTTATTTATTTGAGAGAGAGAGAGTGCAAGCACAAGCAAGGGAAGGGGCAGAGGGAGAGGGAGAAATAGACTCCCTGCTGAACAGGGAGCCTGATGGGGGCTTGATCCCAGGTGACCTGAGCTGAAGGCAGCTTAACTGAGTCACACAGGTGCCCCTTCCATTCCCATTTAAATGAAAAATTTACCAATATCTTCCTCCTTTCTCTCTCATTTTCTCCTTGTTATATCTACTTATCTATATCCAACAATAGGATCTGTTTCATTTGAAAGCTACTTCTCCAATTGTTTCTTTCTTTCTCTACCTTTTTTTTTTTTAAATTAGGGCTTAAATTGAGTATTTTGTGACTGAAAATTTAGATCTGTTGGTCCCTCAGGCAATGATTATTTTACAAGATTATACTCAATTACTTCTAATAAAGAACTTGAAATTGTAAAAAAATCTTAATATTTGTACTAAAATTATTTGTTACAAGGTCCCTGTCCTCCAGAATAGAGCATATTAAAATTACTATAATGGAACACTTAGAACTTTTAACCTAGAAAAAAAAAATGTGATTACCATTAGATTTTGGCTATATATACAATAAAACATGAAAATATGTATATAGTGATGGATGAAAAGAAATTAGAACTTCATTTTTTAATGCAAGCTTTCACTAATGACCATAAGCTTTTAATAGAGTTTAATACCATACTTAGCTGAAGATTAGGCTTGTACAATCTCTGGTCTTAGAAACAACCTTGAACCCAGAAGTAAAAGGTGAAAAGGCATTTGGCCACCCATGAACATAGTTACTAAAGACCCTAAGCTTCCTTAGGCACTTGCCTTCAGCTAATGTACTGAAAGTTCTCTATAAACAAAGTTAAGCTCTTCATAGGCCTGATGATCCAATTTTCTAGGAAGCCAGAAAATCAGTAGTGATGGTTCAAGGGGCCCAAAATTGCCGAAGGAAGGCTCATAGAAGGGAGTGAAAGTATAAAAGCAAAAGCTCCTGAGGCCATCACTTTATTCCAGCCCAGTCCTATAATTAATTACCCTACTGGGAATATTAAAAAAAAAAAAAAGGAAAGAAAAATCAGAACATTAAACTAACTTTACCAAGAAGGAAAGTATGTCTTGAAATAATTTCTGCTAGATACAGTTAAAATACCAAAAAAACAAAAAACAACAACAACAACAACAAAAACTATTAGCACTAAAGGAATTTAGTATGTACCAAAATGCTACACTGTAAAATACTATATTAAAAAATGTTGGCTAACATTAAAAATAATAAATTACTGAATAATAGCATCTGGAAAAAGCACTGCTATGGTTCATAGCATTTTCAAATAATAGTTGATAAACTATGATACATATGAATACTTATAAATAAAAGATGGTATCCTGTTTGTTCACCATAATTTGCCATCTATTCAACTCAGCTGCTGTCTTCTACATCATATTAAGTGCTCACTTATCTGCACTGAGGCAACCATTCTATGACTCTTTCTACCTCCTCCAAAATTTTCTCACTTACCTTTAGGGCCTAGGCTTTATGGTCCATTATTTCAAACACTCTCTTTTGTACCATGTATGTTCTGATTTTGTTCAATTTGCTTTTTTTCCTTTGTTTTATTTGAATATATCTAATATACTATTGTAATTAATTTGTTGCCTTTCTAGCTCTAAACCTTTGTAATTTTTTTTCAGTGTTTCCTCTAGGGATTACATCATGCATGCCTAAATTATCAGTTTACTCAGAGTTAATAATTTACTCTTCGAGTAAAATGTAGAAGACCTGCATGAATATAGGTCACTTAACCTCCCCTATTGACTTCAATTTATAGTAGGCATATATATCACATGTACATACAATGAATATGCCAGATAAGAGTTTTTTCCTTCACCAGTTATGCATATTTTAAAGAACCTAAAAATAGAAAAATAGTTTTTATATCTATTCAGATGTTTATCACTTCTGTTGCTCTTCCTTCATCCCTAAAGATTCAAATTTCCCTCTGGTATTATTTCCCTTTAGCACAAGGAACTCCCCTAGCATCTCTTTTAAATTAGGTCAAATGGAAATAAATACTTTTGGTTTTCCTTCATCTGAGAATGTTTTTATTTTTCCTTTATTTCTGAAAGGTATTTTTGTTGGGTATAGAATTCTGGTATGATGGTTCTTTTACTTCAGTATTTTAAAGATACTGTTCCATTGTCTTCTGGCTATTTTTAGTACCTGGTGAGCAATCTATGGTCATTCAAATAATTTTTTTTCTTTCCCTGGAAGTTAAGAATAATAATATAAATATAAATATAAATATAAATATAAATATAATATAAATATAAATATAGGGACGCCTGGGTGGCTCAGTCTGTTGAGTATCTGCCTTTGGCTCAGGTCATGATCCCGGGGTCCTGGGATCGAGTCCCGCATCTAGCTCCTTGTTCAGGGGGGAGCCTGCTTCTCCCTCTGCCTGCCGCTCCCCCTGCTTGTGCTCTTTTCTCTCTCTCTGACAAATAAATAAATAAAATCTTTAAAATATAATATAAACATAAATAAATATAATATCAACATAAATAAATATACACTTTTTGGAGAAATACATTTGGAGTTCATTTAGTAAGAAAGGGCAAAATGGACATAGAGCAAGTAGTCATTTTAGCTTTATTTTATATGATTTAGATATGTTAGGTATCAGAAAAAGCATTGAGAAATAATCCATGTGTTCCAGAATTTCACAACCTATAGAAATGTTAGTTCTAATTTCATGTTTTCATAAACCATAGGACTGGTATAAGAAAGGACTCCAGAGATTATGAAAACCAAATGTTTGTTGATTAGATAAGGGAATGGAGATCCATAAAGTCTTTGGATCAGCCAACCTCTCAGAGTCAGAGATGGAAAAAGAACACCATCTCCTCTTCCAAGTCTAGTGGTATTTCCAAAAAACATAATTTAATTGAAAAATCAGTGCATTTTCTGTCTTAGGACACAAATATGCTTTCAGGGGTGGGGGATAATTTAGATAGTGTTGTTCTTATTGCACGGTCCAGGATTTTTTTCCCCCAAGTCTTTTTCCTTTTAAAAACAATTGTTAGGGCACCTGGGTGGCTCAGATGGTTAAGTGTCTGCCTTCGGCTCAGGTCATGATCCTGGGGTCCTGGGATCGAGTCCCGCATCGGGCTCCCTGCTCAGTGGGGAGCCTGCTTCTCCCTCTGCTTCTCTCTCTCTGTCTCTTATGAATAAATAAATAAAATCTTTAAAAAAAATTTTTTTTAAACAATTGTTATATAATAAAGGAACATTAAAAGTTGATTAACTGGATGGGGCACCTGGGTGGCTCAGTCAGTTAGGCGTCTGCCTTCAGCTCAGGTCATGGTCCCAGGGTCCTGGGATGGAGCTCCGCATCGGGCTCCCCGCTCTGTGGAGGGCCTGGTTCTCCCTCTCCCACTCCCCCTGCTTGTGTTCCCTCTCTCACTCTCTCTGTCAAATAAATAAATAAAATCTTTAAAAAAATTGATTAACTGATTTGAATGGCAGATATAAACAGATAATTTAATTTCAAAGGAGGGAGTGGTCAGGAATGCTTGCGTATCATATGGTTACGTATCTTAAGTATTTTGTCAATAATGGGAGGCATCATTAGAATTTTTAAAGGGCTACGAAAAGGGGGGTAATATAACTTAGCATTACATTTTAAGTTGTATTTTGTGTTTTGTACATTTTATACATGTGGGCAAGCATAACAAAATTAATGGAACACTAAAAACTAAAATTATATGTTTAACTTAAGATTTCTGTTTACGACTGATTAGCAGGAAAACATAACGTAGAGGTGAGCTGGCATTATACTGTGTGGGTTAAAAGCCCAGTTATGTCTTTATGAGATGTAAACTTTACACGGGGGAGAAACTAAACACTCTTGGTTTCCACCCTTCTCATAGAAGAAGGTTATCATGTATACACACAGTTTTGTGTTGAGAATTATTTTAGTAATCAACTCCTGCATAAAAATCTCAAAGATTAGTGGTTCAAAACATCAACATTTATTATCTCACAGTTTCTGTGGGTCATGGATGCTGCTTGGCTAGGTCCTCAAGTTCTCATAAGTTTGCAGTCATCCCAAGTCTCAACTGGGAAAAATAGCTTCTTAGCTCATTCACATGGCTATTGGCAGGATTCAGTTCCTTTCTGGCTGTTCTAAGGCTTCAGTTGCTGATTGTTGGCCAGAGGACTCCTTTAGTTGCTTGCCATGTGCGCCTCTCCACAGAGGATTACATAATGTGGCAGCTTAATTTATCAGAGAAAGTAAGTGGGAGAACAAGAGAGTGCCAACAAGATGAGAATGCTAGCAGAACTAAAGGCACAATCTTAAGTAACTTAATCATAGAAGTGAGAGCCCACCACTTTGACCTTATTCTATTCATTAGGAACAAATCTCTAGGTCCAGCCTACACTCGAGGAGAGGGATTACACAAGGGTGTGAAAATCAGGAAACAGCTATCACTGGACCCCATCTCAGAAACTGCCTACCACAGGATTAACTGATATTATATATACTTAAAATGTATAGTACTATGATTGAAATACATCCGGTATGTAGTATTTCAGTAGGTATATTTTTGGCAGATACCATGTATTCTAGGCACTGGATGCATCAGGGAAAAAAACTAAACAAATTCCCCACCCACAAAGGAGAAAAGAGGGAGAGACAATGAATGATAAAAATAAATAGATAATATGTAAGAAGATGGTATATGTTATGGAAACAAGGATATCAGAAGAAACTAAAGAAGATTGGGAGGGTCTAAAGGGCAGATGGGGAGCTAGGGATAAGTCATGCTATTAAAATGTTATTTATTGAGAGAGTAAGATTCAATCAAAGACTTAGGGAAATGAAGTGGTTAATAAAATGAATGTCTGGGGAAAAAGAACACCAGACAGAGAAAAACTGGGGTAAAGCCACTAAGATGGGAATGTGTCTGATTTGTCTGTGAAACCTCAAGGAAACCTGTGTTGCAGAACTGAGCAAGGGGAGAAAGACATAAAGTCTTAGGAGAAATAACAAGCGATGTTTCTGTAAGGCATTGTAGGTGATTCAAAGGACTTGGACTTTTGTTTTAAGTGAAGAGGGGAGCAACGATAGGGTTTTGAACAGAGGATTGATATAATACAACTTACATTTTTAAAAGACCACTCATGGAGTTATCATCAGCTATTATGAAGAAGGTTGTGTTCCAGTAGGTTTTACGGTGGGGTGGAAGGATTCAGGAGTTAGTTTTGTGCATATATATAGTGGAAGTGCCAGGTAGACAGTAGAGTGGATGAATCTTGAGTTAAGGAAATAATTTTTAACTGTGCATATACATTTGAAACATGCCACGGTATAACTAGAAAATAGGAGTTAGCATAGCTAGGTCACATGGGGTTTCAAGGAATGATGGGGAATATCATCTGTAGCTGTATGAATGAATTTAGGGAGAATTACTATGCTTGTATATCAGCTTGAAAAGCCCTAGGCATAGCAAAGCCTTGTTGGGTTTTTTTAATGTAAATAAAATATATTAAATATATTGATGTATTATTATATGCCATGTAGCAAATTCATGTAAATATCTGAAGATAGTGAAAACTGCACAACTTGAAAACTTATAGAATTCAACAGAAATTATATGAATTTCCAAAGATTTAGCATCATGTAGAAATGAAAGTCTTTTTCAGTAGAAAGAGCACCAGATATTAATATAGAAAAACCAGAGTTAATAATCCTCATGTCCATCATTTACTACCTACTTGACTTATGGTAAATTACCTAACTGTTGTCAGCCTCAATTTCTCACCTGCAATATAGAGTTAATGGTAATTCTACTGCCTATCTCAAAGAGTTGCTAGATGACCCAACAAAATATTGTGAATATCAAAGCATTTTATATAGTATAATGTATCATGTAAATAAAATGTATCATTCATATCTGAGTAGTAAGCAGAGTCTTACATATCAAAGTCATAAATTTGTTTGCCAGAAGTAAGTGAAATGATATTAGTATTCAATAAATAATTGATTAATTGATTTTCTTTAGATAACAGAGGAATAATATTTATGTGAATTTTAGTTTAGCTTTAATATTTTTATAGATACACTCTTTCTGTAGAGAATTGAACTGGATAAACAACTAAGTACTTATTTGGAAAAAACCTGAATATATTTAGATGGATAAGGTTATTTTGCTCTTGTAAATGTTGAAGGATCAGATCTGGAGGAGCTTATTTTCATAAACATTTTCTCCAAGAACATCTGCAGGAATTTGAATATACAATCATCGAAGTAAAATTTTAGTGCAGATGAATTAGATATATATTGAGAGTATAGATGGTTATTTGAAACACTGTTACAATCAAATATAAGCAGGTGTACATGTTTGAATGATCATGACTTCCATATTCAGTGATTTCAATGTAAAATCATTTTAAGAAGTACAGACGCAATTTGCTCTATTCCCGCTGCTTATTCTTTCTTACTTAAATACTGCAAAATGATTCTTTAATGTTTTAACTAAACAATTTTCTTATAACTTTAGAGAGTTTCATTAGATTAGCAGAAGACTGAGCAGCAGCCCTGTATGATATTCTACGTGGTTAAACTGCCCCATATTTTCCAAATCACCTAGTAAACTTTGCTTGAAATTGTCAATGAGGTATCAAGGAAAAAATTATGTAAACCTACTTCCCAAGTCGTACTGTCTTACAGTATGGCAACACCTGTGAAGAAACAAGATGATGAACAAACTTAAAAAGTGCCCAGAGAGAAGGCTGGCTAAATTAAAAACTCATTAACTCTGTGGTGCTGCTTTCTTAAGTAACAGCAACATTTCTGCAATAGCATAAAGAACGGGATATAGCTGGTGAATCACAAGAAAGATTATAATTATTGATTTTAAATAAAGTGCTTTTTAGTATTCATTTTAAAACTTAAAATTTGCATTCTTTTCTACCTATCCACATCTGAAGACCTTATCCCCAGTAGATACTAGTACAGAAAAAAGTTAGCCAAGTAAAGGAATATTTTACTTGAGGCAGGGGAAAGTGTATGTTTTCTTTTTTACTGTATTCATTAAGCACCTAGTTATTGTTTGTATTCTTGCTGTACATGGTGAATATTAAGCAAGAAATTAAAACAAAGCAAGATTAATGTTCTTAAAGGAAATTTAAGTTATAAATGAAGATATTTCAGGTGAATCTAACTTAATTTATAGGTCAGGGAAGATATGCCTAAAAATTGATCCTTAAGTCAGCTCCTGATGGATGAATAGGAGCTTGCAAAGAGAAAGACCAAAAAGGAAATTAAGGATGAAGTGTCCTTGGTGAGTTCAATAGCATTTGGAAAAACCTGGAGGCAAGGGAAATTCCAGATGCATCCCAGGAACTATAGAAAATTGAATAGAACTTGGACTCGTGCAAAATAGTTCAAAAGTATGACAGAAATCATCTACTCCTGGCAAGACAACATACAAGATCCCAAGCAAAATACTAAGACTAAGGTAGAATTTCATTATATGAAAAGGTCTTCTTATTTTTTCACATGATTGCTCACTGTTGTATTTTTTTTAATTCTTTGACTTCTTTTTTAGCATTTTGATGGAAAATATATAGTGAATGTATGAATAATAAGTTAATTTCTTCTCAGTTGTCCATACCTACGAAAAAGGGCAAAGTGTCTCAGCTGGACTCCGGACCTAAGCTCTATTGCCAACTTGTTGCAACTACAAGAATTGCAGACTTAGATCCTGGAGTCTATGAAAATACCACAGACCCAGTCACTGCAAATAGAGGTGCTCCAAATGTTCCATATGTTACTGTTTTCCATGGTCTCATTCTCTCTACCAAATTGTGATCTTATCTTGAAGGCAGGGACCATATCTCATGCATCTTGATAAGCAATTCGATCCTAAGCACATTGTCTGAAATAACAGGTGCTCACTAAATATTTGTTGAATGAATGACTTCATTTCTTCGAGTTAGAAAAATTCTTATGAGTAAATTCTAACAGCAAATTTCCTCATGTAGAAAAACTACTGCTAAAGACACATTATGTTTAATATATTCCAGAAAGTCACAAACCCATTTTATAGTGAACTAAACTTCTGTTATATCAAGGATGCATGCAATATCAGTTATTTTAATGCCCATATTAGTTTAAAGTGAGCCTTTCACCATCTGTTCCAACTCTTAACTGTGAATGCGAAAGAACACATTTCCTTATTACATTTGTAAAATGTAATATATAAATGATTTAAATACAGTTAGATACTCATGAAGTAATACTGCATGCAGCTGGTATGGGGCTCCCTTATGTTACAAACAGAAATACTAAAGGAGAATGCTTGCTTCTCCCTGACACAGAGTTTCATCCTATATGACTTTTTGTAATGGCACTGGAAGGTCAAGTCTTTTATCATAGCACAAAATTGATTTTCTCGGTAATGCATTTCATTTATAAATTATAATTCCTCCCATCCCTATTTTGTTAAACCATCTGTTCAGGAGTGCATTTTAATTTCTCTAAGAAATTTATGAAATTTTGTGAAGTCCTGAAATAATGAACATTAGTGTCCCTATTGGAATTCTGAGTGCACTTCATGAGCCTTACTGATTTTGCTGTGGATTATTTGCATTGAGACCTAAAGGCCCACCAAAAGAATTGTTTATTGAGACCAGTTAAAGTGTAGTCATCCATATAATCATTGGCAAGAAGACATTTTAAAATTTAACAAACATGCTTAATTTGGCCTACATACATTATGGAACTTACTGCAAAACAATCAAAAAGAAAAATAAAATGTGTTCTTTAGTACTGTTTGTCATATCTACATCCATTCATCATGATAAACAGTGAATGGCTTTGAGACCTACTATTTTCCAGAGAGCTATATTCATGGAAAAGACATGAATGATAATAAGTATTTATATTTTATATTTTAAGGTGGACAAGAAATGAGAATTGCCAGGAAAAATATGCCAAGATTTTAAAACCCAATGAGACTAATGGTCATTGTAGCGTAATTAAGAATGTATGTCTGAGAGGCACCTGGGTGGCTCAGTCATTGAGCATCTGCCTTTGGCTCGGGTCATGATCCCAGGGTCCTGGGATCAAGCCCCACATTGGGCTCCCTGCTCGGTGGGAAGCCTGCTTCTCCCTCTCCCACTCCCCCTGCTTGTGTTCCTTCTCACTGTGTCTCTGTCAAATAAATAAAATCTTAAAAAAAAAAGAATGTATGTCTGCCCTGGCCTGGTTTAATATTGACATTTAGTAATTTTTTTTTTTTTTTAATACAAGGAGAAAAAAATTTAACAGTTTAACTGCTGTGAATTAGAAAAGTGACTCTGGAACTCTCTATTTACAAAATACATTTCTCAGAGAAGTAAAACCTAGCAGGCTATATTTTTACTTCTGAGTTAGTTTCAGATTTATAGACTATCTTATTGTGCTATTTTCTATTATTAAAGATAAAGCCTGTTCATATAAGCGTGCACACACACCCACACACACATACACACACATACACACAATCTCGAAATGTGGTAAAAATATTATAAGATCATAGAAGTAGTTCAGAAAGAAGCCATATAAATTCTATCAGAAGAACCACTAAATATTAAGTTTAAAGGTGATATTCACAAGGTATTATCTTCTATTTAGTTTTTAAACATGACAATTTACCTACCTACTACAATGTCAGTATATTTTTGCTCTTTCCAGTTTCCATAACCCTTAAAATGTTGATCTACTAAGTTAGGCAGCATAGACTCAGTATAATTGGGTAGAGTTTGCCTGGTCTCCTACTCTGACTCCTGCCGAGGAGGTGGAAGTATTGAGAGACCAGTTGTATTTCATACAAACTCAGCTGCTTTACTGCTCACGATGTTTGATGTTTTGATAACTTGAGTTACAGGTATCAGTATCTCACTAAATAAAGATGTGTGAATACCATAAAATATAGGGAATAAACATTTTAAAATAGGAAGCTACTGAAGAATAGGTTCTTCATATAATACAATAGTGGGTATAATGTATTCTTTATTCAGATAAATTGCTAATCTCTCTAAGCCTCAGTTTCCTTTTTTTTTCCTGGGGTGTGAGTAGAGGAGGGAATAGAAGGAAAGGAGATGTATTTCTGTGGGTGAGGTTGTAGATACTTCTTAATTCAAGTTAGATTTACTCAGACCCAGGATCTATGTGGAAACACACACACACACTGACTCATCTGTTCAGGCAGACATTGAAGCATACAGGTGATTTTCATGTGGCGGGTTGGTGTCTTCTTCAAACATAATTGGTTGTTGGCAGATATTACTTTCTGTGACTATATGAGTGAAGTCCTCGTTTTCTTGCCAGCCCTTGTCCAGAGACTCTTTCAGCTTCTAGAGGTTGCCTGCATTTCCTTTCCATGGCAGGTTACAACATGGCTATTTGCTTTCTCCAGAAAACCAGCAGAGAGTCTCTCTGACACTTTACTTTCTTTAAAAGATCATCTGATTAAGTCAGACCCTCCTAGTATAATCTCCCTTTTAACTCAAAATCAACTGATTTGTAACCTAATCACAGCAGTGATATTCCCAACATAGTCATAGATTCTGCCCACACTCAAGGAAAGGCAATTATATAACATGTCACAGGTACAGGAATCTTAGGATCTGTTTTAAAAACTTGCCTTCACACTAATGATAACAGGAACGTATCAGTCAATATTTTTCTTCAATCTTTATCTTATTCTTTTAAAAGTTCTATTTTGGATATGAATTATAATACACATATTCTATTAACATAGTTAACACTTCTTTTGAAGTAACCAGCACTGGATTTTATTTTATTTTTTCCAGTTTTATTGAGATATAATTGACATACCATATTGTATTCATCCAAAGTGTGCACGTAATGATTTGATACATCTATATATTGCAAGATGATAACCAGAGTAAACTTAGTTAACATCCATCACCTCATATACTTACAACATGTTTTAGTAATATTATTATGATTCATAAATATATGCATATTTTCGGATGGGTTTTCAAAATGTCTTCACATTAAACCTCTTTTCTAAGAATTGAGCATAGTGCTGAGGTTCTGGTGGTGAGAAAATGTTATTTTTAGAAAACTAAAAATCAAGTCATTGGAAATAACTCTAACAACTTACCTCACTCCATTACTATCTCTAAAACTGGAGCCAAAGTCAAATAGCCTGGTTTGGGTGTGCATACATTCCAAAAGTATTCTATACATTATAATAAATGTTTTGTAAATGGCTCTCACAGAAAGAGAAAAAAATTCCCTGTTAGAATTCGCAATATTATGAGATAATCACAATCTTTCTACTGTTAACATTTTACCCTATCAGAAAGGACTTTGTGATATTCATTCCATGTGTGTAGATAATACCTATTTATGGTTTTTCCACACTCTTAATTATGGCTTTCTGGAACTGTGAGGAGTAGATTAAATGTGTGTGTCATCACCTCATGTAGTGATGAACATACATTATGTACCCAGTAGATAATCGTTTTCTTCCTATTTCTTACCTCCAAATGGAGATTTATGACTGCCCTTGTGTGTATATAAAT
Source organism: Neomonachus schauinslandi (assembly GCF_002201575.2). Taxonomy (NCBI): domain Eukaryota; kingdom Metazoa; phylum Chordata; class Mammalia; order Carnivora; family Phocidae; genus Neomonachus; species Neomonachus schauinslandi. The sequence goes on from NC_058407.1 coordinate 32,911,616, forward strand.
ATTAAACACAGATACAATCTAGTTGCATGGTTAAGAGAGATTCAGGATGAGACTATATTGTGAACTGGGAAACTGTGGGAATCAGAAATTACCCAGAAAAAGACCAGTTGCACTTCTAACAGCTTTCGGAGTAGGGATATCGAGGATTATAAGGTCTACTTGGCAATTGAGGTATTTGAAGACCATAAAAATCTGGATGAGGATGTGGAATAAAATAATCAAAATGAGGGATATATTAGTTTTACAATCTGTAATGATTTTAAATATTTTTGAAGGTATTCATACCTGTTCTTCTAAAATGAATCTAAGGTAGCTGCTAAAACACTTCAGGTAGCTAATCACACATTGTTCACCTTTAAAGATAATGTTCAACTCAGAGATTTTGTAGTTATTTTCTGTTTGTTGTTGTTAGTATTTTTTTATTTTTTTTTGTTTTGTATTAACAATTTA
>NC_058407.1:32913981-33009384 GCF_002201575.2 Neomonachus schauinslandi
TTTCTTTCTTTCTTTCTTTCTTTCTTTCTTTCTTTCTTTCTTTCTTTTAGAGAGAGCCCATAAGCAAGCACGAGGTGGGGAGAGGCAGAGGGAGAGGGAAAGAATCTTAAGCAAGCTTCATGCCCAGCACAGAGCCCAATACAGGGTTTGATCTTACAACCCTGAGATCATGACCTGAGCTGAAATCAAGAGTTGGACGTTTAACTGACTGAGCCATCCAGGTGCCCCAATTGTCTTCTGTTTTTGCGCAAGCATAGATATGTGACTTCAGTTTCATATTTTCCAATTTTAAAACTATTTGGTTCTGGAATTTTATTTAGATGCATATTCAGAGTCCTTTCAGAGGTAGGAGTGAGAACCTCTGTATGATGCTTATCGTGAAGTTCTTTTCCTAAAATATGATTTTCAGAGAATTACGTTTAGAAATACTTCATTGTCCCTATGAAGGAGGAGACTTCTTTTGTGTATTATTTTTCATTTTTGTATTTTCAAAAAGAGCAAAAGGTTTAAAAAGTCCTATTTTCCCAGTAAAATAACATGAAAGAAGTAAAACTTTCAGTTATTTAACAAGGAGACATATTTGGTAATAGGAATTGAACTGGGGTCAACCTCATCCGGAGGAACAAAAACTTTGCTGAAATAGACATCCCTCACACAAAGAGTGATTCAATTATTGTATTAGTGTATACACCACTGGGCTGTTGGAAAGACAGGAATTGTGTTGAATAGCTGGGGCATGACTTTGAAGGAAGTCCTCCTCATATGGGGATTATTTGGTACTAGAATATAGCAGAAATTAATACTTTTCATTCAAGCACACCCTTTCTTGTTTTTATTCCCATGTAAAGAATAAGAAGGCAAAATTGAAAGAGTTTAAATAACTTGTCCAAACTTCCATCTCAGGCTAGAAAAATGTACAGATATCAGTCTTAATATCTCATACAACCACAATAAGCACTTGAGCTGAATTAAGAGAAACCAAGTAGAAAACAGCTGTCTAGGGCTTAAAAACAAAACCAAGAACTTGGCAGACACACAGCCTTAGGAAGTCCACAATTGGCATTCAAGAACTAATAAAGAAGAGTGACTGGATTGTGCCCCATACTTTCAGTGGGGACCCACTGGGAGATCCACCTGGCATAAAAACAAACAAGAACTAGATCAACCTCAACTGAATTAGGTGATTTGTCCTAATAAATTTCTGTCTGCCATCAATTACACAAAAATAATTGATCCCACTAGAAAAATAGGACCCAAATTATTGAAAGCCAAGAGAAAATTAAGCAACAGAATAGACCCACAGGTTATGTAGATATTAGAATTATCAGACACAGACTTTAAAACGATGATAATTAATATATCCAAAAGTGAATAGAATATAATTAATATATCCAAAGATAGAATAGAATAGAACATTTCAACAGAGAACTGTAGTTAAAAGTGTGTGTGTGTGTATGTGTGCGTGTGTGTGTGTGTGTGTAATGTGAAAAAAATCCTAGAACTGAAAATTTTGATAACTGAATAAAGAATTCAATAGGTGGATATAAAGGAAGATTGACATTGCAGAAGAGAGGATTACTGTCTAATCTTCTTTTAAAGCAAATCTATTGAATTAAGCAAAGAATATCTTGAAGAACAGAGACAAAAAAAAAAAAAAAAAAGAGAGATACACTTAATTAAAGTCCTAGAAAGAGAGAAAAGAGGCAGAAGCAAGATTCAAAGAGATACTGACCAATAATTTTTCTAATCTGACAAGATATGATACCAAAGATTGAAGAAGATGTAAGAATATCAAATGCAAAGAAAACCTAGGCACTTCATAATAAAACTGCTGAAAACCAAACACAAGAGAAAATCTTTAAAAGGAGTCCAAATGAAAGGCCTATTGTTTCCAAAGGAACTAAATGAGCCTGACAGATGACTGACCTTTCTTATATGATCATCAGATATATGACAAATATAGCACTAAATGCAGTAAAAAAAAAAAGCAAGGACAGTTCTTTCGATATTTGCCAATATATTTGTGTGTGTGTGAATACACATAGATACATGTATATGCATGTGTATATATGTATATATTTAGACATAAATTAATGTGTGTATGTACATACACACCAGAAATGGAAAGGAAACTAAAAAGAAAAAGAAAGAAGCTTGATCACTACTTCACCTAGTACCGAATAATTAACTGAAGAGGATCTTAGACCCAAAAGTAAATGGTAATACAACGAAGCTTCTAGAAGATAATATAAAAGATATTCATGACTTTGTGGTAGACAAATATATGTTAACAAGACTCAAAAACACTAACAATAAAGGGAAAAATGAGAAATTGAACTACATTAAAAGAACTGTTCACTATTAGGATAATAAAACAAGATCAAGTGACAGAATGAGAGAATATTTTGACAATTTGAATAAATGCCAGAGAACATTTTTATATGGTGAAGAATATTTGTCCAAAATACATAAGGAATTCCTACAAATCAGCAAGAAAAGACAACCTAATAAAATAAGGATGCCTAATGAAAAATTAGGTGCTTCCCAAATAGCCTATATGCTCATGTACGGGGGCCCAGCATCAATCATGTTCAGGGAAATGCAGATTAAAACCACAATGAGTACGGGGTCGGGGGGGGAAACAATGTTGGCAAGGATATAGAGGAACTAACAATCTCACTTACAGTGAACATAGTAAATAGGCATCGCCACCTTGAAAACTTGGCAATGTCTATTAAAGCTGAACATATGAATATCCTATAATACATGTAGGCTAAAAAAATGTGATTGAAGGCCAAAGTGACACAATGCTTTTTATTGAGGTGAAAGTCACATGACATAAATTAACTATTTGAAAGTGTTACACAATTCAGTGATACTTAGCACATTCAAATTGTTGTATAAATACCGCTTTTATATGGCTCCAAATCATTTTCATTATCCCCATATTCATTAAGCAATTGAAGCAAAATAATTATTAACAGCCAAAAATGTCTCAAATCTTCTTCATATTTGGAATGGATAAATTCAATAGGATTTAATCATTCAATATAATAGTGTACAAAAATGAAATGACCAAATACTGCTACAGCTGCTATGTGGATGAGTAGTACGATATCTTATATTCAGAATAATCTGCAAAAGAAGTCAGATGTAAAATAATATATAATGTTGTTCCATTATTAAAAATTTAAATAGCAACCCAAATTAGTCTCATGGTGACAGAAGTGAGAAGAGTGCAGGATGGTGGGGGGAGGCATGATGCCTGTAGGGACCATAAGGCAGGCTTTCATGCTCCTGGAAATATTCTATAACTCAATTTGTTAAAAGACTGGCTCAATAAATGTGTTAACTTTGTAAAAATTCATCAAGCTCTATAGTTTAGAGTTGTGCCTATTAACTTAAATGGGTTTATTCTGCTGTTGTTTTGTTATGCTTTCATTTTATTTATTTTTTAGTTTTTTTTATTATGTTCTATTAATCACCATACATTACATTTTAGTTTTTTTTTTTTTAAAGATTTTATTTATTTATTTGACAGAGAGAGAGATAGCGAGAGCAGGAACACAAGCAGGGGGAGTGGGAGAGGGAGAAGCAGGCTTCCCTCCGAGCGGGGAGCCCGATGCGGGGCTCGATCCCAGGACCCTGGGATCATGACCTGAGCCGAAGGCAGATGCTTAACGACTGAGCCACCCAGGCGCCCCTTTTACATTTTAGTTTTTGATGTAGTGTTCCATGATTCATTGTGTGTAACACCCAGTGCTCCATTCAGTACATGCCCTCTTTAATACCCATCACCAGGCTAACCCATCCCCCCACCCCCCTCCCCTCTGGAACCCTCAGTTTGTTTCTCAGAGTCCATAGTCTCTCATGGCTCATCTCCCCCTCCGATTTCCCCCCCTTCATTTTCCCCTTCCTGCTATCTTCTTCTTCTTCTTCTTCTTCTTTTTTTTTTAACATATAATGTATTATTTGTTTCAGAGGTACAGGTCTGTGATTCAACAGTCTTACACAATTCACAGTGGTCACCATAGCACATACATTGAGGAGGGTATGTGCTATTGTTATGCTTTTAAATTAAGATTTGTTTGTTCCTATTTTTATAGCAGTTTTAGGTTCACAGCAAAATTTAGGTGAAGATACAGAAATTTCCCATACACTTCATGTCCCCACACATGCATAGCCTCTCATTATCAAACCCCTCAATAGAGTTGTATATTTGTTACAATTGCTAAACCTTCATTGACACATCATTATCACCCAAAGTCCATAGTTTATATTATGGTACACTCTTGATGTTGTGCATTTTATGGGTTTGGACAGTTGTATAATGACATGTAGACTTCATCATGGTAGTGTACAGAGTATTTTCATTTCCCTAAAAATATTCCGTGCTTTGCCTATTCATCCTTACTCCCTTCTCCCAACCACTTATCATTTACTATCTCTATAGTTTGGCTATTTCCATGAATTTTCCAGAATGTCATATAGTTGGAATCATACAGTACATAGTCCTTTTAGATTGGCTTTTTTCACTTAGTAATATACATTTAAAGTTTCTCTGTGTCTTTTCATGGTTTGATAGTTCATTTCTTCTTGGCACTGAATTATATTCCATTGTCTGGATGTACCACAGTTTATTTATCCATTCATCTCCTGGAGGATATCTTCTTTGTTTCCAAGGTTTAGAATTGCAAATAAAGCTGTTATAAATATTTGTGTGAAGGTTTTTGTATGGACATAAGTTTTCAACTCCGCTCAGTAAATATCAGAAAACGTGGTTGCTGGATCATATGGTAGGTGTATATTCAATTTTGTAAAACAAACAAACAAACAAAGAAAATAAACCTAACTGTCTTCCAAAGTGGATGTATCATTTTGCATTCCCACCAGCAGTGCATGAGAGTTCCTGTTGCTCCACATCCTTGCCAGCATTTGTGTTGTCAGTGTTCTGGATTTGGGGCATTCTAGTAAGTATGTAGTGGTATCTCTTGTTTTAATTAGCATTTCCCTAATGACATATGATGTAGGTATCTTTTCCTTTGTTTATTTGCCGTGTGTGTCGATATTCTCTGTTGAAGTGTTTGCTAAGGTCTTTGGCCCATTTTTCATTTGTGATGAGTACTGGGTATTGTATGTAAGTGTGAATCACTAAATTCTACACCTGAAACTAGTATTACACTGTATGTTAACTAACTGGAATTTAAATAAAAACTTGCAACCAAAAAAAGAAAAAAAAAAAGGTCTTTAGACCATTTTTCTATTGGGTTGGTCTTTTCTTATTGTTGCATTTTGAGTTTTTCACATATTTTGGATAGCTGTCCTGTATCAGATATGTCTTTGGCAAATGTTTTCTCTTAATCTGTGGCTTGTCTTCTCATTGTCTTGCCATTTTCTTTTACAGAGCAGAAATTTTAATTTTAATGAAATCCATCTTATCAATTATTTCCTTCATGGATCATACCTTGGTGTTGTATCTAAAAAGTCATCACTATAGTGAATATCATCCAAGTTTTCTCCTACATTATTTTCTGGGACTTTTATAATTTTGTGTTTTACATTTAAGTATGTCATCCATTTTGAGCTAAAATTTGTAACAGTGTAAAAATCTGTGTCTAGATTCATTTTTTTTTGCACGTGGATGTCCAGTTGTTCCAGGACCATTTGCTTAAGCTTCATTGGATTGTTTTCTTTTTTTTCTTTGTCAAAGATCACTTGACTACATTCATGTTCATCTATTTCTGAGATTGCTATTCTGTTCCATTGATCTATTTGTCTACTCTCTCACCAATACCACACTGCCTTGATTACTGTGGCTTTATAGTAGTCTTGAAGTTAGGTGGTGTCTGTCCCCCAACTTTGTTCTTCTCAATATTGGGTGGGCTTTTCTGGGTTACCTTTCTTTTCATAGCACAATATCTCCAAAATATTAGTTAAGAGGACCACAGTATTAAGCAGAATAGCTTAAGATGGTGAATGATTAATTTGAAAATTGTTGGGGTGCCTGGGTAACTTATTCAGTTCAGTGTCTGACTTCAGCTCAGGTCATGATCTCAGGGTCCTGGGATCAAACCCTTGGTCTGCTTGTCCCTCTCCCTCTCCTTCAGCCCCTCCCCCTGCCCATACTCTCTCTGTCTCTATCTCAAATAAATAAATAAATAAATAAATAAATAAATCTTAAAAAAAAAAACAACTATTAACAACAAAAGGGAAGATTCTGAATCAAAGTCTGAGTTACAGAGTGGTTCTATGAGCAATTTGAGATTTGAGTAAGGAAACTCAGGTTCAATAAGGAGGAAATATTTCAAAAATGCTTAATTTGGGGGTGCCTGGGTGGCTCAGCTGTTAAGCGTCTGCCTTCGGCTCAGGGCATGGTCCCAGGGTCCTGGGATCGAGCCCCGCATCGGGCTCCCTGCTCAGCGAGAAGCCTGCTTCTCCCTCTCCCACTCTCCCTGCTTGTGTTCCCTCTCTCTCCGTGTCTCTCTCTGTCAAATAAATAAATCTTTAAAAAAAAATGCTTAATTTGGAGAACTGTCATAAGTTTAGATGGACACTATAAAAAAATATCAAATGACTCAGAGTTCAAGTGTACATAATACTGCCACACAGCCTAAACAAATTTATTTTTATAGAAATGCTGAGGACAGAATCCAAGAGCTAAGATACGTTGATTAGTTGATAAGAAAGAAGAAAACAGCAATGCATGGTAATCTTCTAAAGACTTTATTTGTAAATGATAAATGTGAATATTGTGAATATTAGTTGGTACCTCAAAATGGGACTTAAAGGAGACAAATTCCTTTGAAAAGTGGAAGCTGACAGACTTAATAAAGAAGATACGGCAGATGAAAGTAAGAAAGTGACTTGTGCAGTATGTGGAGCACTCAAACCTGCCCCTGGCATATAGAGGGTATTCAATAAATATGAGCTGCTATAATAATGAGAAAAGTAAACATAAGCAAGAAGAGAATGGGGTGGGGAGGAGGGCGGGATTGAGAAGGGAGAAAAATAAGAAGATAAAAGGGACAAGAAAAAGAAAAAATAGCACTAACTATGAGTATTGCCATTTAAATTCAATTTTCATCTAACCATCATTTATTATGTTGCATGCCACTTTTTTTTTTAAGATTTTATTTATTTATTTGACAGAGAGAGACACAGCGAGAGAGGGAACACAAGCAGGGGGAGTGGGAGAGGGAGAAGCAGGCTCCCCGCAGAGCAGGGAGCCCGATGCGGGACTCGATCCCAGGACCGTGGGATCATGACCTGAGCTGAAGGCAGTCGCTTAACCAACTGAGCCACCCAGGCGCCCATGAATGCCACTTTTTAATGTTTTATGTTTAATGTTTTATAGTAATAGTATTGTTATTCTTATTTTTTTTTTAAGATTTTATTTATTTATTTGACAGAGAGAGAATGAGAGAGCACATGAGAGGGGGGAGGGTCAGAGGGAGAAGCAGACTCCTTGACGAGCAGGGAGCCCGATGCGGGACTCGATCCAGGGACTCCAGGATCATGACCTGAGCCGAAGGCAGTCGCTTAACCAACTGAGCCACCCAGATGCCCCGTTATTCTTATTTTTATGTGTTTGTTTAAAATGTTTAAAAACTAACATGAAGACCAGTTTATTTATTATGGAGAAGTTTATTATACCCCATCAAAAGATCATTATCATAAGCTTTTTATATAAGTACAGTTTTGTGCATATTTAATTTTATTAAGTTGTAAAATCTGTACAGATGAGAAAAAGGGGAGAGAGTGTGCATTTGATAAACATTTCACAGAGAAGGTGAAGTTTGAGATGCTATATAGAAGAATACGTCGTGGCATGAAAGATGGTCTTTGCTGAATAACTCCAAGAATACCATTACATTTGTGAATAGTAATCTTTTGGAGTTGTGCACTGCTGTGGCCTGTATGAAATTCAACTTCTCTTACTGTTTGGGGGGGGGGGCTGGCCCTTTTAATTTTTTCTTACTATTAATACATTTTATTGAGATATACTTTACAAATAATAAAATGTATCCATTTCAATACATATTTTGATGTATGTGATACACTTTGATAAATGTATGCAACCATGTAACTACTACCATGTCATCATACGGAAGAGTTTCTTTTCTTAAACAGTGCTCTTTTTGGTCAACATCTCTGCCCCCACTCTGCCTCCATCTGCAGCAAGTCATTGATCTACTTTCTGACAGGATCCAGCCATTTAAAAAAATTATATTAAAAAATCACAGAAACTATTTCGCTCTTAGGAAGAGGCCAAAATGTTAAATGATTCTTACATTTGAGAAAATTAGTCATACACACGCAGTCAAACTGAAAAACTAGGTTAGTTGACACAATAAAATGTCATGGCATATGCATGTCATGGCAAAAAGCATGGGTAAAGATATGACCTCCAATGGGATTTTTTTTTTTTTTTTGTATTTTCTCTTCTTGCTCTTCATTGCTTTTATTTCTCTAATGACTTTCTCCTCCCTTTCCCTTTTTAAAAAATTATTTATTTATTTATTTGAGAGAGAGAGAGTGTGTGTGTGTGTACAAGTGGGTGGAGGGGCAGAGGGAGAGGGAGAGAGAGAATCTCTTAACAGACTCTCTGCTGAGCCTGGAGCCCCATGCAGGCTCTATCTCGGGACCCTGAGATCATGACCTGAGCCGAAACCAAAAATCTGATGCTTAACTGACTGAGCCACCCAGGGGCCCCTTTCTCCTCTTTTGTGTTTACGTTTAGGGTCCTGACTATTTAAAGAGATCTCTTTTTTTCCTTAAATAAATATTGAGGGAGACTAAAAAGTCTGCTTAAAGCAATAAAAGTTACAATGAGATCAGACTCTGGTCAATCCACATGCTTCTTATTGAAAGCAATTCTATTAAAGTTGTTTTCTTTTTAAAATATAACTGATGTTTATGCAATGTAATGATTTTATTTAGTAGTAAATAATAATCTTTAAGCTTTTATAAGTTTATTGACATACTTCTCGTTACTTTAAGTTATGCCGAGGTGTTTCTGGTCATTCTTTTTTACTGAGACCAAAGTGCTCTTCATAATCATCAGTTATATAAACAGAATTCTGTTCATTCAGAAAAAGGGCCTTCTTTAGAATACTGATTTTGTTATAGGGCCAGTGTTCTACAATAGCTCTTCTCCTTGGCATTATTCATCTTTTATTCATTTCATATCATTATACTCCAAAATTATCTATTATGTAGAACACTAGTGAAGCATGGCCAAAAATCATCTTGGTATTAGTGCTTGATGTGATAATAAGTGTTTAGATTATAACATATTTTATATGTTCATGTATAATGCTTCCATTTACAATGTGTAAAGGTCTATTCTAGGCACTTCATCTTCATTATCTTATGGTCTCCTCACAGCCAGGAAGTTGAGTATTACCATCTCCTTTCATAGATGAGGAAAAGGAGGCATGGTACCAATATATAACTTGCAAAAACTGAGATATATTCAAGCCTGTTTCTGTATCACTGTAATATCCACATTTTTCCCAAAAGTGACTAATCAAATTCCTAAATATCAGAGGAATGGGTTACATGATTAACCTAAGCTCTGATATCAATTTTCATCTTACTATGTAAACAGTAGATAATATAGAAAACAATACATAGAATTCATATTAGTAATGTGAGGAAAAAGCAATAAGATAATATAAATGTTAAGATACTGTTTTTTCACTTTTTTTCTGTTAAGACACTGATTTTGTAAATTTTTGCAAAAAAGCAAGTTTCTTTCTCTAAGTCAGAACCTCAAGAAGTTTCATAAACAGAAAATGTAAAATGAATACAGAGTAATATCTATACTATAATGGTGTATTATTTTAAGAAAACAAATGCATTATTTCTCTTGACAATGTCATCTGAAGCAGCCTTCCTGGGATAAGTAATTATTCAAATGGCTACTTTCCTACTGGAACATTTTAACCTTATCTTCCGTATGATTTATTTTCATTATCAGGATAAAATGTAATATTGCCTTAGCACTACGTTTCCACAAACATTTCAAATCTGTTCTTTAGAACATATATCACAATTATTTTATTACATCTTTATATATATGTATATGCTATGTATACATATATGTGCATATATATGCACAAAAAAATTATACTGAAGCATATACAGAAAAGTATAAACTCTTATGTGAATAACAGTGAATTTTCACAGTGAACATATCCCATATGTAAATATAACCTTAACAGAAAGAAAATATTACTGATATCTCAGGAAACTATTTTGTACCTCTTCCTAGTCATTATCCTCAATTTACCCCAATAAGAATAATAAGTAATCAGTAAACTGACATCTATTATCATAAATTATTTTTGACCATTTTTGAAGCCAATATAAATGGAACTGTACAAGATATATTATTTGTATATAATATCTTTTCTCAACATTATGCTTAAGAGACTCACGGGTATTACATATAACAATAGTTTGTTACTTCTCATTGATGTATTTTTTCATATTATGTGAATATTTCAAAATGCATTTATTCATTTTACTGCTGGACATTTTGATAGTTTTCAGTTTTTGGCTATTGCTGATGGACTTTGGATCATTTCCAAATTTTTGGCTCTGGCTCTGAGTAGATGAGGATTTCCCTCAATTTGCCCATACTTTTCCAGAAACACCTCTGCTGTGTTAGGTTTTGATTACTTGCACTAGAATTTCTGAACAACTATCTGCTCTGTTTACAATACTGACAGGGTGGTGTAGGAACAGGAGTGTTGATTGAAGAAGGGACAGTTGTTTTTGCAGGAACTGCAAGCAATTTAAGGCACACCTTTTGATGCCATATGCATATACTTTAAAGTATAAAACCAGGATTGTAGTTGTTGGATCATAGGGTAAGAATATTTTTAACTTCAGTATATACTCCCAGTTTTTCAAAGTGCTGATGCCAATTTGCTAAACTTTAAGTGTATAAGAGTTCCACTTGCTCTACATTCTCTCCAAAATATTGAAATAATGTTTTAGATATTTTACTCAATATGGTGAGCATGCATTTCTCTGATAAGAAATAATGTTGAGCACTCTTTCACATGGTATTAGCCATTTGGATATCCTCTTTTGTGAAGTGCCTACAAATATTTTTGACTTTAAACATTAGATTGACAATCATGTTCTAATTAATTTTAGGAGTTTTATTTATAAATTTATTATAAATGTTATTACCTCAGTATATCTCAGTTCAATTTAAATTGAACTGTACATATTTAAAGTATGCAGTTTTATTACTTTTGACATATACATACATTCATGAAATGATTGAGATAATAAGGATAATGAACTCATCTTTTATCCACAAAAGTTTCCTTATACTCCTTGGCTGTCCCTCATACCAGTTCTGCCACTCTCTTTTCTAGTCTCCAGGCAACAACTGATCTGTTTCTGTCACAATAAATTAGTTTGCATTTTTGGAATTTTATATATGAATGAAATCAGACAGTATATACTCATGTTGTGTAGCTTCTTTCCCTAAGCATAATTACTTAGAGATTCATCTGTATTAGTGTATATATCAGTAGATCATTGATATTGGGGAGTTGTTTAATGGGTATAGAGTTTCAGTTTTGCAAGATGAAAACATTCTGAAGATGGATGCAGAATAGTGTGACTATACTTAACACTGCAGAACTGTACACTTAGACAAGATGGTAAGTTTTAGGGACGCCTGGGTGGCTCAGTCGGTTAAGTGTCTGCCTTTGGCTCAGGTCATGATCCTGAGGTCCTGGGATCAAGTCCCACATCAGGCTCCTTGCTCAGTGGGGAGCCTGCTTCACCCTCTGCCTGCCGCTCCCCCTGCCTGTGTGCTCACTTGCGCTCTCTCTGATAAATTAATAAAATATATAAAAAAAAAGATGGTAAGTTTTATGTTACACATTTTTAACCAATAAAAATAAAATTTAAAAAAACCCTTTGCTTTTTAGCTTAACTAAGTAGTGAATTTTACTAATATGAGGAAGACTGGGAAAAGGTGAGATTTTCAAAGACATGACAAAATCAATTGTTCTGTTTCTGTCAGGTTTGAATTTTAAAATGCTGTTAGAGAGCCAAGAATTGAGATCAGTAAGCAGATGGAGTATCCCACTTGGAGAACAGTGGAGAGGTCAGGCTGCAGTATATTTGGTAGTCAAAAGGATAGATATTATTTAAAGCCGTAGACCTAGATAAGAACATCTACAGGGAATGTAAATTTGAGAGAGGAAGGAGTCCAGGACCAATCAAGGAGTAGTCCTATCGTGATTCAGGCAGAGGAGGAGAAACCAGCAAATGAAACTGGCAATGAAAGGTCTGCAGGTTAGGGAAACATCTATGTCTTATGATGTCACCTTCTTATGGTGGCATCACTAAAGCCAAGAGAAGACAATGTTTCAAGAAGGAGTTAGTTAACTGAGTTGACACCATTGAGAGATATGGTAAGATGGGATTTATTTTAATGGCTTGATGGACCCTCTGTGAGACTTAGTTGGGAGGGAATTGGAAGGTGAGGAAGTAGAACTTTTGAAATCTTTTTCAATAAAGAAATATGGTGACAAGAGGAAGAAGTGGGGGTAATGGGAAGTTTTATCTTTAAATACAGAGAAATATTAAAGCAGGATTTTAAACTGCACAGAATGATTCAGTAAGAGGGAGTAATCTGATGTGAATGAGGGGAATTAGCACAAGAAAATTCCCTGAACATCTGAAAAAGTTCATGGGTAAAGTTAAAAGGAATTTGGTAGATAGTTGGGGCAGTCTGGATGAGTTGGAAACTCCTATAAGGTGATTACTGTTTTCTCAGTGAAGAAAATGTAAAGCAATCCTATCCATTGTAATTAGGAAGATTGAAAATAACAAGAAGAGGAAGAAGATATTTATCTTGTGCACCACTATATCCTAAGAACTTAACAAAGGATCTGTGACGAGTATATACTTAATAGGTAATTCTTAAATTTAAAAAAATGTTTAAAAGAAAATCACAAAGAATTATCTTTTTGAAGTTCATTTGCAAATCATTTACAAAATCATTGTGCCCAGAATGATCTTGTTTAGGTTCCTCAATGTATCACAGCTGCAAATACATGATAATAATTCTCTAAATATTTGTTCCCATTTCCAATGAGCAAGCTAACTCACACAAACTTTTTTTTTTAAATCTTAGATATATTATTTTTGAAGCAATGGTTTTAGGACTAGTTGGACAGCATCAGAAGGCACTACCTTAAGAATTTACTTTTGTAATTTATCAAATTACTCCTTCCTGAGCCTTATTTTTCTTATATGTAAAATGAGAATAGTAAAGCCCTCTTCAAGATTCTGATGAAAGAATTAAATGAAATGTTAGTGGAAAGTTTTATAAAGGCAAATGTCATATTAAGCTAAGAGTTCACTGATACAAACCTTAAAACAAAACAAAACAAAACAAAACAAAAAACAAAACAAAAACAGCATATAGGGCTTCTTCCTCCACACCCTGAATCTCCAAGTAGCATAATGAGAAGATTAGTAATCTGTGCTCATAGAAGAGTAGTATATATCTGTCTGTGGTAATCTGAATTATAATTAAAATCTTTAAATGGCACTGATATCTACAAATATGAGTAAGGAATATTCAGCGTTCAAACCTTCAGGTTCCTTTAATTTAAAGATGCTATTTAATAAGACTCAGCAATACATAGTGTTTTACCCTTGTAAGGTATCTAAAATTTTACTTGCTTCTAGGAGACATATCTTATAAAATGTCATGATTTGTCATTTTTAGAGATTGATACAATCATAATTTGTATATTCCTAAACTGTTTTCTTGTACTTAATTTGTATGATGAAAAATAAACTATCAAATATAAAAATGCAAAAAAATTCCAAAACCCTTCTATGCAGTTAATTCATCTTTTTTTTTTTTTTCTTAATGGTGGCATTGCTGATAACCGTTAACCAGGCTTTATACAATGGGAAGCAAGGCAAAGATTATACTCTCATGTAGCTGTAAGATCAACATATTGCTGAGATGGTTATAAGAAGTAGTACAATTTGAGAGTGCATTTTTCATTGAGGCTTATTTTTTTTATCTAGTCTTCACATTTTCTTGGTAATAGCAATATGCCACTCATAGTTATAATCATTTAATGCTCTCATAAAAACTGAATGTTTAAAAATAAGAAAAAAGCCCAGTTTTGTGACGCCTTCATTGCTCCCATAAAAATTAAAGGATATGAGTGAGCCTGGACCCCTTTGAAGGTTTGGGCAAAGGAACAGTGGAATATTTAACATGACTTAGAAATGCAGCACAGTTGGTCTCAGACTCTAGAGTATATTGTAGGCATTATTGATGTGGCTTCTGTGCAAAGTAAGAGATGTGGAATGTTCACTTGACTTTTATCAAATAGTGAATGAAAGAGACTTAAAAATACTGATATCTCAGGGGAAAACTGAGAGCTTTTCCCCTAAGGCCGGGAACACGGCAGCGATGTCCACCATCATCACTATTCAACATAGTTCTAGAAGTCCTAGCCACAGCAATCAGACAACAAAAAGAAATAAAAGGCATCCAAATCGGCAAAGAAGGAGTCAAACTCTCACTCTTTACAGATGATATGATACTTTATGTGGAAAACCCAAAAGAATCCACCCCAAAACTGCTAGAACCCATACAGGAATTCAGTAAAGTGGCAGGATATAAAATCAATGCACAGAAATCAGTTGCATTTCTATACACCAACAACAAGACAGAAGAATGGGAAATTAAGGAGTCGATCCCATTTACAGTTGCACCCCAAACCATAAGATACCTAGGAATAAATCTAACCAAAGAGGCAAAGAATCTGTACTCAGAAAACCATAAAATACTCATGAAAGAAATTGAGGAAGACACAAAGAAATGGAAAAACGTTCCATGCTCATGGATTGGAAGAACAAATATTGTGAAGATGTCAATGCTACCTAGAGCAATATACACATTCAATGCAATCCCCATCAAAATACCATCCACTTTTTTCAAAGAAATGGAACAAATAATCCTTAAATTTGTATGGAACCAGGAAAGACCCCGAATAGCCAGAGGAATGTTGAAAAAGAAAAGCAAAGGTGGTGGCATCACAATTCTGGACTTCAAGCTCCATTACAAAGCTGTAATCATCAAAACAGTATGGTACTGACACAAAAACAGATGCATAGATCAAAGGAACAGAATAGAGAGCCCAGAAATGTACCCTCAACTCTATGGTCAACTAATCTTTGACAAAGCAGGAAGGAATGTCCAATGGAAAAAAGACAGTCTCTTCAACAAATGGTGTTGGGAAAAGAATGAAGAAGAATGCAGAAGAATGAAACTGGACCAGTTTCTTATACCACACACAAAATAGACTCAAAATGGTTGAAAGATCTAAATATGAGACAGGAGTCCATCAAAATCCTAGAGGAGAACACAGGCAGCAACCTCTTCGACCTCAGCTGCAGCAACTTCTTCCTAGAAACATCACCAAAGGCAGGGCACCTGGGTGGCTCAGTTGGTTAAGCGACTGCCTTCAGCTCAGGTCATGATCCCAGGGTCCTGGGATCGAGTTCCTCATTGGGCTCCCTGCTCCTGCGGGGAGCCTGCTTCTCCCTCTCCCACTCCCCCTGCTTGTGTTCCCTCTCTCGCTGTGTCTCTCTCTGTCAAATAAATAAATAAAATCTTTAAAAAAAAAAAAAGAAACATCACCAAAGGTAAGGGAAGCAAGGGCAAAAATGAACTCTTGGGACTTCATAAAGATAAAAAGGGTTTTTTGCACAGCAAAGGAATCAGTCAACAAAACCAAAAGACAACCGACAAAATGGGAGAAGATATTTGCAAATGATATATCAGATAAAGGGCTAGTATCCAAAATCTATAAAGAACTTATCAAACTCAACACCCAAAGAACAAATAATCCAATCAAGAAATGGGCAGAACACATGAACAGACATTTTTCCAAAGAAGACATCTAAATAGCCAACAGACACGTGAAAAAGTGCTCAACATTGCTAGGCATCAGGGAAATCCAAATCAAAACCTCAATGAGATACCACCTCACACCAGTCAGAATGGCTAAAATTAACAAGTCAGGAAACGACAGATTTTGGCGAGGATGCCAAGAAAGGGGAACCCTCCTACACTGTTGGTGGGAATGCAAGCTGGTGCAGCCACTCTGGAAAACAGTATGGAGGTTCCTCAAAAAGTTGAAAATAGAGCTACCCTATGACCCAGCAATTGCACTACTGGGTATTTACCCCAAAGATACAAATGTAGTGATCCGAAGGGGCACATGCACCCCAATGTTTATAGCAGCAATGTCCACAATAGCCAAACTATGGAAAGAGCCAAGATGTCCATCGACAGATGAATGGATAAAGAAGATGTGGTGTATATATATATAATGGAATATTATGCGCCATCAAAAAGAATGAAATCTTGCCATTTGCAACGATGTGGATGGAACTAGAAGGTATTATGCTGAGCAAAATAAGTCAATCAGAGAAAGACATGTATCATATGATCTCACTGATATGAGGAATTCTTAATCTCAGGAAACAAACTTAGGGTTGCTGGAGTGGTGGGGAGTGGGAGGGATGGGGTGCCTGGGTGATGGACATTGGGGAGGGTATATGCTATGGTGAGCGCTGTGAATTATGTAAGTCTGATGAATCACAGACCTGTACCTCTGAAACAAAAATACATTATATGTTAAAATGAAAAGAAAAAAAAAGAAGATAGTAGGAAGGGAAAAATGAAGGGTGGGAAATTGGAGGGGGAGACGAACCATGAGAGACTATGGACTCTGAGAAACAAACTGAGGGTTCTTGAGCGGAGGGGGTGTGGGGGGATGGGTATCAAAGAGGGCATGTATTGAATGGAGCACTGGGTGTTATAGGCAAACAATGAATCATGGAACACTACATCAAAAGCTAATGATGCAATGTATGGTGATTAACGTAACATAATAAAATAAAATTTAAAAAAGAAAATACTGATATCTCATTCACATGTAAATAATGGGCCAAATATTGTCAACTTTAAAAATAAAGACATATGGATGCCAAGTAAATCTATCAGACAACGTCGTCTTGATGTATTTATTTTTTTAAGTCTGAACCATACTTTCAGAACCCAAAGGTCTTGACATGGTAGTAGAGCTGACACTGATATTCATGGTTTCTTTAAGGATATTAATCTGAGCACTGAATAGAGAAAACCAAACAGCAAGATTGGAAAGTAGAAACATAATTGGCCTGTTTGGAAAAAGTCCACTAGGGTAACAGTGACTAGATTCAACATGCAACTGCCATCGTGATGAATGTTTACAACACTTTTTTGAGAGCCAATTATACTGTTTGTGTGTGTGTGTGTGTGTGTGTGTGTGTGTGTGTGTGTGTGCAGGGACTGGAGATCAGCCAGATCAGTTGTATGCACAAAGCCGCTTTGGATCTGTCTTTTCAAACAAGAGCTGCAGAACACATTATAGCAAGGTTGACGCTTTATTCCATTCTGGTAAGAGAAGCTTTCTTTTTCTTTGCTATGGTGAAAGTTTGATAAGAAATCCTTTTACACAGTAATGTGGTCAGGGAGAAGAGAAGCTGTTCTATGTTACAAGTCATAAAATGTTTTCTTTTCTTTTGAACTACTTTTTTTCAGAATGCTTTTTGCCTGTATGTTATAGCAGAATAAAACTGAAACACTGAGTCATATTGTACGTGTTAAATTTGTATTTGAGGTAGGAGAGTCTTAAACTATTCTACCGTTGAATGAAATGTGATGTTATTTCACGTTTATTGCTGTTGATTGCCTGGTCAGACAAAGGGGTAAAGTCAATATTTTTCTGATACCATCGCTGAGAGTGAATCCCGTGTTTTTAAGTTTTCCCCTGACAAATGATATTATTAATGTCCAGCAGCTCACCACCATAAAGCTTCAAGAACCCAACCAAATTTGTCCTTTGGGTTTACTTGCAGATATTTCTGATCACCTTAACCTTTCATTTTAAAAACTGGAAAATCTGGAGATAGTATTCTGGGTGAGTTTGTATATTGCTTTTGTCACTTTAGTTCTAAATAATATAACTGTACACATATATACAAAATACATGATTTTGTTTGTCACATAAATTTCTTTGACCTGTAATGTGCCTCAGTATTTCCACAAAAATCTCTACATGTTATAAACTCTATCTGAATTCATATCTGTCTAAAATGACAAGAAATACACACACACAAAACTATGTACAAATATTTGACATGTACACAAATAATTTTAGGTAATGGCAGATTTACATGTTATAGCAATGTAATTCCTGGAGAAGCTTATAATTTGAAGTTTACATTTATGTTACTCTTCATTTTCTTGGTAAACATTTGTTCAGAAAACAATGATATAGATATTGAAAAAACTTTACAACCAATCAGCTTCATTTAAAGCTAAATCTATTTTTTAAGTGAACTTGTCCACAGTTTCTTTTTTTAGTAGTTCAGTTATATGTACGATTTGATACATATGTCCATGAAATTTTAATCTAAATATTTTTATGGATTTACCTCAGAGTAGTATTTCCAGCTCAAAGGTGTAAGCAACTGGCAATGTTAGTCTGATATGTCACTAATAAATATTCATGTTCATTTGATCATTTAATAAGTTTGTTGACTATCTTGCTAAATGTTCAATGAGAGGAAATCTGTTATTTATAAAAGAAATGGGACATATGATATCTGTACAAATTTAATGATGATTCAACAAATGTGCTTGAAAATAACTAATTTATATTACAGTTTGGGCTAAAGACAAACAGGTAAAAGTATTTCACACACAGGAACAATCAGAGACGAGAATAAATGCAATGAGAATTAGTTTTTCAGACTTAAAAATAATTCTGTCCCTTAACTCATGAGCCTAAAAAACTGCAGCAATACCATTTTTCCCCTTTTACCTTCTTTTAAATTATGTGTGCATTTAATACAAGTCCTTTTAAGTACTTCAGCTGTGTTTATTGTACTGAAATACAACGACAGCCCTGCCCCTGAAAGAGATTCTAGTTTAAGGGGAACAGGGGTAAGAAAATAATAATAGTAACAAATAAAGACCAAGAGTCCATAGAGCAAAAGAAAAAAAAAAAAAAGAAGGAAAGAAAAAGTCAGTCAACGTTCTGTGGTTTCTGCCCTCTTTAAGAGTGTGCCTTGCCCTTAGGCACATGCAGCCCAGGTAACAACAGCAAAATGCCCCAATTCTTTGACTTTGTATCTTTCCCAGATTTTGAAGGAAATCTCAGATGTACAAAAATATCCTTGTAGGACATGGGGTGCCTGGATGGCTCAGTTGGTTAAGCATCTGCCTTCAGCTCAGGTCATGATCCCAGGGTCCTGAGATGGAGCCCCGTATCCAGCTCCCTGCTCCGCGGGGAGTCTGCTTCTCCCTCTGCCTCTGCCCCTCCCCACCAGTCGTGCTCTCTCTCAATTAAAGAAATAAAATCTTCCAAAAAAATAAATCCTTGTAAGACAACAACCACATTTAATGGCATATGTATCACCATTTCCATTATCTTTGCTATTATAAACTACAATTGTTATCACACACACACACACACACACACACACACACACACACACGGTATTCAGAAGACAGGAAAGAAAAGCAGGAATGGCACCTCCAACCCCTGATGAGTATGGCACAGCAGGATCTCTCAGAATGTTTTACTTTGAAGCATTTACTTTTACTATTCATACCCAAGAACACTGCTTTTCCTATTGTCTCTCATGCAGGTTCCATCTGTCCTTTATGGCTCAGAGTAGAGGCCACTTTATATCATCATATCTTCCCAACAAGCCTCATGCTCACTCTGGGTGAAATTATTCCATCTTGGAACATTCTTATTTTTATCATTGTGGGGAAACCTGAAGTTTAGGAACAGCAGGCAAATTCAGTGCTTTGTATCTCAAAGGCCATGGGACACTTTTTTTTTTTTTTTTTTTTTTTAAGATTTTTATTTATTTATTTGAGAGAGAGAATGAGAGAGAGCACATGAGAGGGGGGAGGGTCAGAGGGAGAAGCAGACTCCCTGCCGAGCAGGGAGCCCGATGCGGGACTCGATCCCGGGACTCCAGGATCATGACCTGAGCCGAAGGCAGTCGCTTAACCAACTGAGCCACCCAGGCGCCCATGGGACACTTTTGTCACATATTCTCTCCTTCCAGACATCATTTGAGAAGTCAGCTTTTTAGAAAATTACATTTTTAGAAAAGTATTTTTTATTGCTTTTTAAATTTCCCTTGCTTTCTTTACTCTCCTGGTTTTTTGTTTGTTTGTTTGTTTGGTTGGTTTTGGTTTTTTTTACAGCTGATAATCTTGTACTTCATTCATTGAGAAAACAAAATCATCTGGCATGTTCCCCCACATTCTTTTGCCTCTAAATCTAAAAAGCTTACTTCAATCTGCATCCATTTCTCTCTTCTTTCCACCTTTTATAGTGGGAGGAAGAACCCAAACTTTCATCAGTGTTCGGTCTTTCCTTTACTTCTGACTTCTCAGGTATCCACTTCACTCTGTAAAACTTTCATTCCTGATCTTCAAATCTATTTTCTTTGTAAAATCCTTCTAGTTGGACGTCTTTGTGTTCACTGCACATAGTTACTATTCCATGGCTGGGATAGCACATTCCCCTCTAGATGTCATCCTTGTTTCTGCTCAAAGACTTTTTTTTTTTTCTTTTCCCAGGCACCATTTTCATGACTTTATCTTCAATTCTCTCCAATCTTCCTCTGCCTTCATGTGTCTTCCAAACTTTCTCGGGTAGCCAATTGACTCTTGTTAATAAATTCACTGGACGCTTTTCAGTTCTTATCTTGGCTTTCTCTATCTATCATCTATTGTCTATCTGTTTCCCTCCCTTCTCCACTTTTTCCATGGTCTTCATCACTACAGATGGTAGCTACACTTATGATGAGCATAGATTACATATAGAGTTATTGAATAACTATGTTATGCACCTGAAATTAATTGAAACATTGTGTGACAATTGTACATTAATATAAATAAATAAACATAAAAATAATATCAGGAATCTTACAGTGAAGTGTACCAATAGCTAGGTGCATCTTTTGATAAAATAAGGATACACTTGACAGGCATGTTAGATTTTGGATCAGCCAATAAAAATACCTTCTACCCTAACCATTGTTTGATTAGGTTCTACCGTGTTTCTATTTTACTCTTGACTGGCACTATATATTATTGAATTTCATAAATTCACTATTTCTTTAAATATGCAAATTAATGGGAACAAAGAAAGGGAAAAGTATATGAAAGTAGAACAATAAACAGATTTTGTTACTCAGGCATTCATACCTTTTAACAAAATAAGAATAAACAATGAGAGTTAACATATTGCATGAGAGTCAACATATTGAGAGAAATATTGCAAATGCTAATAGAGTTATCTTTATTTTGAGATCTGTGGGATTTGAACAAAGATTCATAATGGACAGCTTTTTTTTTTTTCATAATGGACAGCTTTTAATCAAATTGAGAAGAAATGTCTGAGAAAGAGGTATGGATGTGAAAGTTATAGCAGTCAGTTTCTTTGGGGTTACAACAAACGGAGAAAAAGAAATTGCCTCAGCCATTCTTGTGGAGAATATATTTCACAATAGAGTTCATTTAAAAGCAAGTATCACTTTTATTAAGAAATATTAATGATTATATATAATGGAACCCTCCAGGCAGTGTTTGAACATTTGTATAGGATAAAAAAAAATTGCAGAGAAAGAAGACAGGAGATAATGCAGAAATAATGAGAAATTACTGAGAAAGAGGAGAATGACTTGCAACTAATACTTAATACAACTTATTTTGAAATACTGAGTTCAGCAAGGGAAATAAAAGGTCAAAGAAATTGTAGTCAGTTGCAGGTTAGAAGAGAGGAAGAGGAGTACATAGAACACAGGGCTAAATCTGTCTTCAGAAGAAAATTTAAAAAAAAATTATACCATTTTAATCATAAATGCATAAAAGATTAGTATCTCTGAAATGTGTATGTATCTATAAAATGTACTTTGATTTATAAATTAAGAATTTATAAATTAAAAATCTCTATTTATAATAGACATGCCTCATTTTGCTTCTGATTGACTTTTCTAGGCATACCATTTCTGCTATTAATTAAAATATGATAAGTCCAGCAGAATTACTTGCTTTATTTCTTTAAAATCCAGGTTACATTCTAAATTATAAAGATTTTTTTCTTATATTTCTTTCAAAGGTGGTTAACCTTATATAATAAATTCTTAGCAAATAAATTTATTATGTGTGACCCACTGGTAGATAAATTAAGAAATTTGTTAGTTATAATAGTAACACTTTTTATAGATTCAGGTGAACACTAGTGAAGAAAATATAGCATAGCTGATCTCTATTCAAATGAGCTAAGCTGGATCCTGGAGGTGAAGAGAGATATTTTAATTTCTCTAGAAATATCTCAGATACCCGGGGACATGAGATGATTTCTCTATAAAAGCTATAAGCTAACAGGTGGTTTCCAGGTGAGTATAAGTAGATATGGTTTTAATTTTTTTTTTAAAGCACTAGCACCACCCCAAATATGTATATGTATGTATGTGTGTATTATGTTTTGTTACATATGATATATACTATATGTAGGTATGTATTTAACAGAGAGAGAGACGGGGTGGGGGGGGAGCTTGACAATCATATAAAGAATAACAACTTAGGCCCAAGAAATAAAAATAATATAAGAAGCACTCTCACTGCCAGATCTCATTGCAAAATATCATCATGTTATTAAATATATTTAGATTTGATAACCTGTTAACAAATTGAAACTCATTGTATTGTTTTTTTTCATTTCCCTGTACTTCATATTTTAGCCCTTTTCCACATAAATAAGCTATCACATAAGACTTCATTTCTGTATCTGAAAATAATAGATATATATATGTATGCATTATATATCTAAAGATATACTATGGAAATATCAGCAGACTAGGTATAGAAAGGCAGTTCCTCAACTGGATAAACAACATCTACCAAAAAAAAAAAAAAAAAAAACTACAGGTAACATTCTACTTAATGGTGAGGAACTACAAACTTTCTGGCTAAAATTTAGAAAAGCAAGAATATCCCCTCTCACAACTTCTTAACATCATACTGGAAGTACTAACTACTACAATAAAACAAGAAATAAAAAAACAAAAAAAGAAAAGGTATATGTATTGGGAAGTAAGATATAAAATTGTCTTTGTTTGTAGAAGACATGATTGTCTTTATAGTAAATCCAAAATAATTGGATATAAGATTCTTGGAACTAAGAAGCAATTGTAGCAAGGTTGCAGGATATAAGATTAGTATAAAAAAAGTCAATTTCATATATACCAGCAATAAACAAATGGACTTTGAAATTAACAACCAATCTACCAGACCCTTGATCTTGGACTCCCAGCTTCTAGATGTGTGAGAAATGAATTTCTGTTTTTTACAGGCCACTCAGTCTATTGTTTTTTGTTATAGTTGCTTGAATAAGACAGACTGTTATTCAAATATACAAATAATTCTTAAAACTCAATAATAAGAAATGTAATAGCCCAATAAAAAATGGGCAAAAGGACTTAAGAAACACTTTACCAAAGAAGATACATAAGTGGCAAATAAGCATATGAAAAGATAGATGGAATAAAAAGAAGGAAAAGGTAGTGGCATCATAAATTATAAGGGGGTTACAAATTAAAAGAAGATATCATGACATGCCTATTAAAATGGCAAAAATCTAGAACACTGACAAAACCAAATATTGGTGAGGATGTGGAACAACACAAATTCTCATTCATTGTCGGTGGAAATGTAAAATGGTACAGTAACTTTGGAAGATGGTTGGTAATTTCTTATAAAATGAAACATAATCTTACCATGTGATCTAGCAGTCATGTTTTTTTGTGCTTAAACAAAGGAGATGAAAACTTATGTTTACACAAAACCAATACACAGATATTTATAGCAGCTTTATTTATAATTTCTAAAACTTGGATACAACCAAGATGTCTTTCATTAGGAGGTGGATAAGTACACTATGCTACATCTTAACAATGAGATAGTATTCAGATCTAAAAAGAAATGAGCTATCAAGCTATGAAAAGACATGGAGGAAAGTTAAATGCACATGACTAAGTGAAAGAAGCCAGTAGGAAAAGGTTACATACTGTATGACTCCAACCAGATTCTGGAAAAGGAAAAACTATGGAGACAGTTAAAAGATCAGTGATTGCCAGGGGTTAGGAGGAAGGAATGACTAGGCAGAGCACAAGGGTTTTTAGAGTAGTGAAACTATTCTGTATGTCACTGTAATGGTGAATACATGTCATTATACATCTGCCAAAACCCACAAAATGTACAAGTGATAATAATATGTCAGTGTATGTGTATGGACTATAACATATGCATCACTGGTGCAGGATATTGATATTAGGGGAGGCTGTGCATGGGAGGAGACAAAGGATATATGGAAACTCTCCATGCCTTCTGCTCAGTTTTGCTGTGAACCTAAAATTGTCCTAAAAAACAACATGTATTTACTAGGAAAAAAAATAGATGAGGAAAAATGTGAGGCAGCAAATATAGGGCTTGGCTTTGTTGTAAACTTACCACATAGGTATCTTTGCTAACCCTAGGGTGCACCAAGAATGAGCTTGCCATAGGACATTTACTTTGCTGTTACCTCTACCAAGAACATCATTCCCTCAGATATCCTCATGGATTACTCCCCCATTTTATATATTCACGTCAACTGTCCACCTCCTCAGAAAGATTGCTCCAGCTTCCCCCTCCTGTGGTCACTCTGTATACTGCTACCACACTTTTTTTTTTTTTCAATAATTTACAACTACTTGATATTTTATTTACTTATTTGCTTTATTTTTCTCTCCTAGAGTAAGAGAGACTAAGTTTAACACTGCGTGGTAAGTATGTGGTATCTTCAGGAAAAACATTATGATTATACTAGATTGATTACCCTAGTTATTCTTTCTTTGGTTGATCTGTTCTGTAATTATAGTGACATGTGAGGAACACGTAACATTATTTACTTAACCGTAACACTTTATGGTTAACACACATATACACACACTATATGACATTTACTTATTAAAGTAAAAAAAAAATTGAGATTTGGGTTTTTTTTCCATCAATTCACATACCTTTTTGTGAGAAAATATTCTGTACATGACAAGAGTGAATAAACTTGATGCTTATGATATTTCATAGGGAAATTGTACTCATTCATTCCTTTCAATTCTTCAGTCGAGGCTAGTGGTTAAGGCCATGAGGTCCTATGTTTGACAACTTTTGTTTTAAGCCTGCCACTCCTCTTTCTTACTGTTTGTGAATTTAGGCAAAAAAATATAAACTCTCCCATTAATATAATGAAGGTAACATTTCTGTCACTATAAAATGATTCAGATTAAATAAGAAAATACATAATATCAGTAATAAGAATGCCTAGCACATATTACTATGAACAGGTTAGTCATTACTATTTTAAGATATTTTGATACTGCAGATATCCCCTGACAATTCTCTTTATATGTGAATGGTCAAAAGGCAGCCAAACTTTCTTCCACTTCTAGTATTTTTGTTAGGTGACCATTGCACTAACAATTTTGCACTTCAATTTTAATAACCATCATTCTCATTATCAATCTGTCCCTAAATATTGATATGTTCATTTCCTTTGTCACATATGACTGACACCATACTATATAATCAATACTAAGTTCTACAACTTCTTGTTCTTAAAGTATCTCCTGATTCATCTTTTCCATTGCCATCAATTTACCCTGATAAGTACCTTTGTAAAAATTTCTCATCTATATTGTTGGAAAGTCACTAATCTATTCTTATGTGTTTGCCCATATCAAGTCATTCAACTTACCCACTAATCAACCACATGTACTTCCTCAAAAGAATGTCACTTTACCCCCCTCCCCCATTTTGCAGTAATTTAAATGCAGTAAGTTGGTAAGACTCCTCCTAACTTTAACATTTGTAATTTCTATCAAAGTATTTGTAGTTGATTCCTACAGTCAGTGTCATGTTGGAATTTGTCAGCTCTGCTCCACGTATTTCAACTTCCTTTCAGTACCAGCAAGCTAGCCCAAATCTACCCTTTTCTTCTTATGGTGATGGCAGAAATGTGAAAGAACAAGCCCAAGAACTTCTCAATCCTCCTCAAGCTGCTGCAATAGTCACTAACATTTTATTGGCTAAAGCAAGTCACGTGACCAAGCCCAAAGCCAAGAGGCCTGAAAGTATTTTCTGCCCGTGGATATGGGGGAGGGAGGAAATGTATATTTTCAAACAATAATCTAATTTACCCCTGCTATCTAAAGAAATGCTTAGAAATTCTATTATTATTTTATTGTTATAAAAGAAGCTGTATATCAATGATATCAAGAATATCATTGGGTGCCTGGGTGGCTCAGTCATCAAGCGTCTGAAGCGTCTGAAGCGTCTGAAGGCAGACCTCAGCGTCTGCCTTCGGCTCAGGTCATGATCCCAGGGTCCTGGGGTTGAGCCCCGCATTGGACTCCCTGCTCCACGGGAAGCCTGTTTCTCCCTCTCCCACTCCCCCTGCTTGTGTTCCCTCTCTCTCTGTGTCTCTCCCTGTCAAATAAATAAATAAAATCTTAAAAAAAAAAAAAAAAGAATATCACAATCTGAGGATGCCTGGGTGGCTCAGTCAGTTAAGTGTCTGCCTTCGGCTTGGGTCATGATCCCAGGGTCCTGGGATAGAGTCCCATATCGAGCTCCCTGCTCAGCGAGGAGTCTGCTTCTCCCTCTGCCCCTACCCCTCTGCTCCTACTCTCTCTCTCTCTCACAAAAATAAATAAATAATATCGTTTAAAAAAATGAATATCACAATCTGAAAACTTCACGTGAAAAAATTAAAAGAACCAATATTATGTAATTTTCAATTTTTATACTATAGTAATAATAACATAATCAGTGGAAAAACTTTGTCCATATATGTTACAAATATTTTTCCAGTTTTCTTTATTTATAATTCCCATGAAGTGTGTTTTGAAGTATAGAAAATTAAATATTTTCTCCAAAAATAGTAATGTAATTTTATCAATTTAATTCAATTTTTGTTTTGTTTTGAAGTGGGTTTTTTTGTGGTTTTTTTAGACCTCATTAGAAAGGACTTTCCTAACTACAGTCAACTCCTTCAGGGTGTCTGCATCATTTTGTGATTTTCCTGTAGCACGTATCTTCTTCTATGAAATATATTTCACTTTCCAGATGTTAAGCATAGAATATACTTAATTGAGAAACAATCCTTTAGAAACAAGAATATTTTTAAAAGGACAGAACAATTTGTAAGATAACCCATGCGTGCAGGGAGTTGCATATTTGCCTATATACAATTTTTAACTTTATTACAAAGTTAACCTATGACTTTTCCTACTAACAAAGCAATATTTACTCTGATTTGTAAACAATTTATGTTTTTCTAAGCACATGTTTTAATATTGGTACACTTTATTTCAAATTTTTAAAAGGAGTAGCAAATAATTAAATTAAAATTAAATGTAAAGTAAAATCTCATATTTGAGATATATATATGTATATATATTTCACTCCAATTCATGGGATATATTATTTAATTAATGACCAAGCTAGATTTAGGATTTGAAAATATATTATTGAAAAATAAATAGGATGTGGAATTTTAAAACCTATATGCAACTATCTATCAATATCTCTATCTCTTTTAAGTGTAATGCATTTTGGACCAATTTATCTTGGTTATCTCAAACTCTCATTCATATATTTATGAGTGTTTTTTCAGGTTATTCTAGGTAGGAAAATAAATAATCTGATATACTTATTATTCAACAGAATTTAAGATTACTGTCAACTTGAAATATTATTTACTTACACACATACATATATATAAAATATCAGATTGATAGGTAGATAGATGATAGGTAGATGATGGATGGATGGATGGATCAATCGATAGATAAATGATAGGTAGAAAAATTATTTTATGTTAGATATATTTTTGATAAAATGTCACTGATTTTATACCCTGAAAAGTAGATGACTGTATGAAGAACAATTACCTCCTTTTTTTTTTTAATATTTTAATTATTCATTTGACAGAGAGAGAGACATCGAGAGAGGGAACACAAGCAGGGGGAGTGGCAGAGGGAGAAGCAGGCTCTCCACTGAGCAGGGAGCCCAATGCAGGGCTCGATTCCAGGACCTTGGGATCATGACTTGAGCCGAAGGCAGATGCTTAACAACTGAGCCACCCAGCTGCCCCATTACCTCCTTCCTTTCTCTTCAGATTAGATTTACTGATAAATAAAAAGAATCAGAATTCTTTAGTATCAGGATTTTGATGCCTAGTTCTTTACTGCGCCAAGCTAATGGTACTTTCCAGCACTTTTGTGAATGACCTGGCAATGGAACTGAGCCTTAATCTTCAGAGATTCTTTTCTGTTATGTGGCCCAGGTCTGTTCTCTGCAGATGCATATTTAAGAACAAGCACATTAGAATCAAACAGCCTTAGTTCAAAACCGAGTTCCATTGCCCACCAGTAGTAAAACTTGAACAATTAATCTAACCTCTATCCACCTGCGTTTTCTCATCTCTGACATGGAAGTAATAACATCTGTTCTATAGGATTAAATGAGATAATCTAGGTAAAGAATTCTGTCTTGAATTATATATAATACATGCATTTCCTATTTCTATAACCTGATGTAATTTGTCACAGAGATATTATACTATATTAGCTTTTAAATATTCTATGTGAATGAAAAGGTTCACCTTTTATGACATTTTAGAAAACATGGCTATCAGATATTTTCCTTCCACCAATATAAATGGAACAGAATTGTCTATTATTGGACAATTAAAAATATGACTACTAGGGATATGAAAATTTCTCTTCCTGAATGTATAGAAGGGTCTGGACATGTGCAAGTGCATGTGTGTGTGTGTTTGTGTGTGTGTGCAAGGGGCTGGGAGAACAACAAAAATATTTCCATAATCAAAAAGAATGCTTCAGTCAGTCAACTACAGGTTCTATGATATTAAACGCTTTATTTTTGAAGGGATAGAAAGTGAAAAGTAGAAAATATATATTTTAAAATGTTAAACTATCTGTAACTGTATTAATGTAGCATCATAATGATACTGTGTATAGCACTACCTACCTCTCCTGTAACTATATAGTCCAAGTCAGGACTGTAAGTATGAAGTATATATTCATTTATGGTCCATATCCTACCACAAATAAATGTAGAATGAGAACATCAGAGTTGCACGCTAAAAGAAGAAGGTGGCCTCTCCTTACAAAACACAACCCTCTTCTTTCCTAAAAGTTTATAGAATACAGCTGTAAGAATAGTATCTTAAACCCGTGATTGCCTGTCTTTCTTCAATACCTCCTGCCCCTGTTAGCTGACATTAACAAGGCACAGACTCATCAAATATGGACAGTTCTTTGCATATAAGTTATACCTCAATAAAGCTACTTTTAAAATAAAGGTGTGGACACTTGAATAGAACAATGGCATAAGAAAGTCTACATATGACTTTTATACTTTATATGTCAAATTTAACTGAGATGATATAGTTATTTACTATAGTGTCTGGTATCTTAGAAATGATCAATAAATTAGAATTTTATTATGATGATATATTTCCTCTTCTATTCTTCTTAATATCTGGCAATAAGGCAGCAGACTTATGAGCCACTGGGTGAAGGAATGGCAATGTAAGATTTTCCTTTTTGTAAAAAATGAAAACATACACTAATGATCTAAGGGCAGTGCTGAAATAGAAATAGCCAGAAAGTCATTGACTGTGATGGACTACATATTTTGAGTTGTCAGGGGCAGATGCCATATATATTGCTTATCTAGATAAGTATCTAATAGGTGGTGTCTATCTAATATTGAGAAGATAGTTTTAAAATGAAAGGTCCTTACAAGATATTTAAGTATTTGTATGCGTTTACATAGCTTGCTTCTATTATGGAGAGAGGAAAAAGTTTTGCATTTTTACTTACTTGATTGAGATAAAATATATAAGAAGTATACCATGGAACAAACTATATAGTTATTGATATAGGTATTGATTATTATTATTGCTATCATTAATTTAATTAGCACTCTTTAAATTATGCAGAGACAAAGACATTTGTAAGGTCTCCATATAATCAGAAGGAAACTTTGTTATACAAAGGCAAGTGTAATACCCATCCATTGATCTTGAAAAATCCCCAAGATATTGGTGAAGTTATATGTATGTGATACTTCAATATTTTTATTGGAGAAGGGATCATGATGTAATTTTGTTCATTGGTTGATGCAAGACACTCTAGACCTTAGAGCAGAAAGGTAAGAGAATGGACTCAGTGCTATTTAACACTTGCCACTGCCGGCATTCACATTGTCAAATGCAAGTGTAATATGCAAAACAATTTTGAAAATATTAAGCCATCACATATATTTCTCATTCTTCTTAAATTATGAAGAAAGTCTGCATACCATAATGTCCAGACCAAAAGAGCTGGAGCCACTACTTTGCTGCCTTGGCTTAAATTCAGCTTCTATCACTAATGACTATGTATCTTTAAAAAAGTTACTTTATCTCTCTGTGCCTCACTTATCCCCTATAAAATAGATATAATAATAGTGCCTACTTTGCTGAGTTGCTATAATTAAAAGATTTAATGAACATGTTCTTAATGCCTGGCATAAGACACTAAGCTCTATATTTGTGTTTAATGATGATGATGATGATGATGATGATGCTCATGCCCAGCCAATCCTCACTCACAAATGCTTCAGGGACTGAGAAGATATAGCCTAGAACATTCATCCATTTCTCAGTTCTGTCAAATCAGTTTAGTAAATCAAGCAGAGAAGAGGTAAGCTGGAAAACTAATAATTGAATATAGTAATAATAATAACAACAACCCTATATTCCTAAATTCTCTTTAAAAATAAAAGAAAAATATGTACTGAATTTTACTCCAAGCTAAAAAGGGAACACTGCACAACATAAGAGAAGTTCTAACCAACTGGAGAGAGAATAGTACATTTCCACTGATTGCTTCAGGAAAATGTGGGCAGAACCTAAAGAAAGGGTTCATTAGACCTCTTAACCGTAAGAAGCACTATTATTATTCCCCTTTTACAGATGAGGAAATAGAGGTTTTAAGGATGCTAATATGTGGTAGAAATGGTTCTGGAACCCACTTTTTTTTTACTTAAATCCAGTGTTCCTAACACTTATTTCCTGCTATTCTATGTTTTATTATTATGTCAATTAACCAAAAAGTGTAGGCTGTGACAAGAGAAATTTAATTGTCATGTCTTACATGCTAACACAAATATTCAGGTCAATTTTTCATGATTTGCTGTTCTATACTATTAATTTTGATTTTTATATAACTCGAGTGAAAGTGGAAAGTTTTATATCCAGAAAACATAGGTCTACTTATTTTCCCTTTGCTCTACATCTTTGATGCTCCTTTTCTAAATATCTAGCTTGCATGGTGAATGGTCCTAAGTGGACACATACTTAAATGAGGGTCCACACATTGACTCTCTCAATACTGAGGAGGGAGAGAGTGCTAATCTCAATGTGAAGACTCATGCTAATAATTTTCAATACACTTAGGGATGGATATTTGAACACTTAAAGATTTGTATTTCCCTGGTTTTTACTCTCAATCCTTTCTACTATGAGGCTTTTTCAGAATCATTAAATTTCTATTTATATTACAATGTAATTCAATTACAGCATGCATACACATTATGCATGTATGTGTGCAGACATGCACACACTTGCACACACATGTACTCAATAGGGGAATATATCATATAATTGATTGACAGATTCTCAGTTATTCCATTACAGAAAATTCCATTCATATTGCTAGAACTGAAAAAAAAAATATGGTTGCCATACATTTTCTATAATTTCCCAAAGACATTTTTTAGTTAAACAGAATATTTTTAGGCTGATATAATATTAAAACTCTGGCTTAAATATTTTTATTTCAGGTTAAATTCCAGTAAGCAGTAAATAATATTGCTTTAAAGCTTTTAAAGCATTTCATATTTAATATTATTTTATTTACTTTACCCTGACCATACATACAGTAAAACATAACATTTTGACACTAATAGAAAATATTTTTATAGTCTTAAAATATTTATTAACTAATGTAGTAAAGTTAGGAATAATTTATATCCAAACAAACTTAGTATAGGCAAAAAGTTACAAAGGAAATCTCATAAAACAGAGCTGATCTTCTAATTCGTCCTACATCTGTCTTGTGGCTATGCTCAGAGACCATTTTATTCTGATGTTTTGTAGATTACCTTCTGCCCATTGTCCATTTTTCTCCCTAAATTGCATAACAAAATAAATAGGTGATAGCTCTCAGCACTTGACACTGGTGGGAAAGATTAGCAGGAATGTTGACTTTGACAAATCAGATATATTAAGCCTTTGCTGGAGGGACCCACTGCAGAAAAGCTGGTTTGTCATTATAACCAAGATACAGTTTGGTTTTTTTTCCAAAAACAAACGTTTGGGTTTTTTTAAAGATTTTATTTATTTATTTGACAGAGAGAGACACAGTGAGAGAGGGAACACAAGCAGGGGGAGTGGGAGAGGGAGAAGCAGGCTTCCCGCAGAGCAGGGAGCCCGATGTGGGGCTCGATCCCAGGACCCTGGGATCATGACCTGAGCCGAAGGCAGACGCCCAACCGACTGAGCCACTCAGGCACCCAAAAACAAACGCTTTTCATTGTACTGTATTAAATTGGAGCCTAACTGCCCACACACCTGAATTTTAAATTATTTTGCAATATCCTTTTTGGTTTTGTAACATTAAGCAAAACATTGACCCATATCATTTTATAAAGAGAAAATACAGATTTTTGTGTTTTGTTTCAAATGAGAATTACTATGGGCATAAAAATTCATTTTAAAATAGTACCTCTTTGACACATAAGTTCCTGTTGGCCAGAAGATTTAAATTCCATTGTGGCCTTATGACCAGAGCTATTGGTATTTTTGTGTTTTCATATGCTATACCAATTGTTAAGATTGTTGAGAGTTGAAAGTATTTTTCTAAATGTATATTGATATCTTTTAACTGATTTGTAAGTTTTGAAGAGAAATTGATTTCTCTTCAATTCTTTTTTTAATGGTTAAGGCAGCCACCTAGGGCTTCTCATAATTCCAAAGGTTTGACCATGAGCTATATATCTGCTGATAGTATTTTGTACTTCAGTTTACTGTGTTTAAGAGTGGGAGAAAAGAGGATGGAGTTGATGGAAAGGCACGTTTAAGTAGAAGAGTGTTTGAGCGGTAAAATGTTTAATATAAACTCTATCTCCATTTATCATAGTGTTGTTTGTGGGTTCTTGACTTCTGTCATTTTGTCATTTTGTGCCATACTAGCTCTTCTTTGAAAGAACCCTGATTCTAAGGCTTCATTCAAGAAAAATCATATTTTATACTATTTACCATTAGTAAATGACTTGGTTTCTCTTTCTGCACAAAATTATTAATGGTGACTCTTGTGAATGACTTACAGATGAATATTTGTGACTTCTGCTCATGCTTCATATTTATATATTTTATATTTTCTTGAATCTATGCCAGATATGCTTACAAATGTTATATGGGATTTGTATTTTTCTCCTTACATTTTATATTTGGTCTTAAACCTAAAGTATTTGAAAAAGTATGAGTTTTCTTGGTGAATTGTGAAATCTGGATTTGGGGAATAATATCTTTTGGAAGGCTATTCAGGATAAATTACTATATACAATAGATAGGTTTTGAGAACCAAATAAATGAGCCTCAGCTAAAGTCTGCACTTAAAGATTAATGATAGGTATGATAAATGTAGTGAGGGCCCAGTGTCTGGAAATCTTAATATTGAAGTCACTATACCAGTGAGGGTTAGAGTAATTATCTTAAACATAGACATGTCTTAATTTTTTTTTATATAATTGAGCATCTGGTCATTAATACTAACACATAAAAGTGCTTTCTTTTATTTCTGCCATGTAAAAACTCTCAAAGAAGGGTAAAGAAGACCCAAGTTTAAGATATGTTTCCAATGGAGCTCTTCAGATTCTGACCCAAATTACATTTTGTTTTGTTCTCTCATTATGAAAATAATCTTGAAATGTGTTCCAATTTGAAGGGATATTCAGAACTTCAACCTAACTCTGAATTGACAATCATTCAGATTTTACCAGAAATAAAGTACCAAGTAAATATCTATACATGGGCTTTTTTATAGCCAATTTTTTCAAGTGGTAGGGCATATGGGATTAGATCATATTCCTAAACTAGAGTGATTTAAAATGCAAGTTGTTGTACACCACCCTAAAGCACAATGTGGTTTGTAGAATATTGCCCATTTTTACATGATTTATTTCTGTGGAGAGAGACTGGTAATTTTTAGAATTTACCTATAAAGTGACTTTATATTGTAAGCTGCTAAAATGTGGCTCAGATTATTTTGTAGTACTATAAATTTTTCTCAGATTTAGAGAATTTGTGAATAGGCTTGCTACCTATGAATTAAACAGTAAACACTTGTAAAATATATTTTCATCAGAATCTAGATGAATAAATACAGAGGTTCGGAACCAGACTTAAAATAGCTAACTTTAAAAAAAGGCAGAGAGGGAACTTTATTGGCAATTCCTTCACTAAAGGGAACATGGAACATTGTCATATTTATCCCTTTTCTCCTCATATTTGTGTCTCCACCCAACTCATACATACAAATGGGGGTCTCTGCTCTGGTTTTCCATGTCCTACTATAACTCACTTCATAAAGTCAAAATTCCCCTTCCCTCTCCCAGGACCACCACAAACACCCCGCACACTATCACAACCACACTGATTCCTTGAGCATTAGGGGCTCGTGCTCCTTCACCACAAGATAACTTTGTGAGGTGAAATGGCTTTGTCAGTTTATCTCCATTTAAGTCCCAGAACATTACTATTTGTTTTTCTGTGTATTTTGACTTCCTTACTCCTTTTGGTGCATTTTTCTAAGGCTAAAATGTCACCCTATTCTTTTTCTAGTCTCCTTTCGAAATTCTAAATGAGCGTCTTACTTCATTCCTTGATCTAGGAAGCTGGAAGACTGGCTGAGCTGAAGAAGTGTTAATATGAATTTGTATTTATATATTTTACAGTTATTTATATAATATATTTTGCGTATCTATATATATCATGCAGAGGCTGGAAGAAAAGCCTCTTTAGTTTCTTTTAATATTACTGGATTCAAGATCTTGGAGTTTAGGATTTGGGAGGTTAGGACTTTCAGCAGGAATTTTTAACAGACCTGTTAAAGTTTAATAAATCCTCTTAATTTAGGTATAATAAATTTTACATTTATTCCCCTATATTTAGAAAATAATCATGTAACAGATCATGAAGCTATGAGATATGGAGAGAGAAATGATGTTATTTTGTTTCCCAAGTAATTCCTATGAATACATTTGATTGAAATACACTATAGTAGGTGAAATATTTTGAAAATGCAATACCCATAATCACTCCCAAAACTAGAGATAGTTCTGAAAATTGTTTTGGGTGAAAAAAAAAGATTAGGATTTTTCTGGGAAGTTATTTCAGCAGAATATTTGACCTCAGCCTTCTACTAGCATTATTTTACAGAGTCATAAATGGTTTCTTGGCAAAATCCAATCAACTTCTTCAATTTTCTTCCTTTCCCCAGTTGTATTTATAGTCTTTCTAATGTTATTTTCTACTTTATCTTACCTGAAGCTTTACTGTTTTTTTTAAACTTTGTTTCTCCTTACTAGCTCTTCTTTTGATAACCAGTTGCTGATGAGGTCAGTTTTATGCAGTATTCTCTAAACACTAATTCATAATTAACTCTTTCTTTCTTTTTTCAACAAGAATAGTTATTCTTTGCCTGTTTTGTATGAAATACTAAGACAATCCATCAGCCAATCTGGCATAACCCAGACTTATATTTATATATGTGTTATTCACAAATCATATGCTCTGACTATTCACTCTATCTCCAATTATTTTATAGTGGAGTTTGAAATGAGAAGATTAATATCAGAATATCTTATCAATAGTCTTTTGAAATGGCTTGTACTCTTAAAAGAGAAGAAAATAAAATGCAATGAATGGATGTTCTTTAGATACATTATTATGAAATTTACTCAAGAAGTATAGTGATTAGCCATAAAGGTTCTGGGATGTGGCTGGGCTCCAGCCCTGCTCCAATCATTTCTCAGTTGTGTGAATATGGACAAGACACTCATGCTTATTAAGCATTGGTTTTCTCATCTGTACAATCAGCTTAATTGCAGCTATTTCATTGTTCTGTTTTTTTGTTTTTGTTTTTGAGAAAGAAATGGGGTAGTCTCTGTAAACTCTGTGATAAAGTAAGCATTCCTAAATTGTATGCCACATTGTATTGTTACAGAAAAAAAATCTTTGTTCCTCCTTGCACTATACATCATCTAAGGTGTCAATAAAATTCTCAATTATAAATACTGCCTATCAATATCTCCCATCCAAATATTTTAAATATACAAATAAATATGTTTCACAGTCAAGTATTTATTTTAAAAAAACGTGAACAGACACCCACATTCACAGGGTGAATGTTTAATTACAATATATTTTTATTTTAATTTATATAAATTACAACCTAATTAAATCAGTGTTATAGAGAAGCAGGTAAACAGAATCACTAGTTATATATGCTTTGTGTGGGATAGAAAATGCAAATAAATGATTCCCATCAATAGATCTTACAACATTTAAATTTATAATATGTTTACATTTATGTTTTACTTGAACGAAGTATATTTCAGCCTGAAAGAGCATAAAAAAAATCAGGTTTTTTCAATATTGAGAAACACTATGGTCATTGAATAGTTTAATAGAAAATGCTAAAAGACGTGTGTGTGTGTTTTTTTTTCTAAGATTGAGCTGTTTAAAGGATTTTCCAACTTACTTATTCATATTCTTGTCATATGCATCATAAACTAATCACTTATAAAAAACAAAATGAAAAGCATTTTATGGATGTGTAACTAGTTTTCTCTACATTCTAAAAACTGATGAATCTGTACAGATCATTGATGATAACTCCTATTGGATGTATTCGTTTCCTAAACCTGCTATAACAAAATACTACAAATTAGATAGCTTAAAATAACAGGAAATTATTGTCTTACAGTTCTGGGGTTAGCAAGTCTGAAATCAAGATGCTGGCCAGGACCATGTTTTCCCTGAGACCTGTAAGGGAGAATCTTTCCTTACCTCTTCTGGTTTCTGGTGTTTGCCACCAATTCTTGGTAGTCCTTGGCTTGTAGACCTATTGGTCCAATTTCTGCCTCTCTTGTCACATAGCCATCTTTTCCACTTGTGTCTCCATCTTCACATGGCCTTCCCAATGTGAGTGTCTCTATCTTTGTCCAAATTTCCCCTTCCTGTAATGACACTAGTCATATTGAATTAGAGCCCACCTTAACAGTCTTAGCTTAATGTGATTCCAACTGCAAAAACCCTACTTCCGTATAAGGTCACGTTCACACGTACTTGAGGTTACGATTTCATTGTATCTTTCTGGGTGACACAATTTAACCCATAACATTGAATATGTTTGTTGTTGTTGTTGTTGTTGTTGTTCCTTTCCTTTCCCAGCCTTTCATAGCCTCCTCCTCGTTGCACTTTCTTGTCTCTTCAACAAGCACCATATTTATAATACTCATATACTTTGTTCTTGTTATTCTACAAGCTTTGATCTAAAAACCTTCTTACCTACAGACTTGAAAAAATGTTTTCTATTCTTCTGCACATATATGACTGTATTGTTCTGAAGGCAATTTTGAAATTGATAAGACTGTTGCCAAATATAGTGTCAATCATCCACTGGATAATCAGTGCCACTTGTCAGTATTTCTTAATGTCTTAGCTAGTCTCTCTCCTGCTCTCTATGACAATTTTTTATAAACCTTCAGCCTTTTAAGTTCTCTACCACCTCAACATAAACCTCATTCATAATTAAATTAATTGCTAATTCACAAAGAAAAAATTGACTCTCAGAAGAAAAATTGTCTACCTCACAAGTTAATTTATCTTGAAAAGTTGTACCACATTTCTTTCCATCTCAGCAAAAGACATGTTCCTTCTCCTGAATAAGATATACTTACAACTGGTTTTGCATCTTGTCTACCCTTGGTTAGAAATCTTGAGTTAGTTAATATTTCCCCTCTTAGTCCATTTTCAATATCTCCCTCTATTGGATTTGTTGCCCTTAGCATACAAATTTGTAAATATATGCCTCAATATAAAACAAAAAACCAAACCAAAAAAATAAAATGCCCTTCCTAGAAGCCTGTTTTCCCCCTAAAAATGGCATTGCATCTCATTCCCTTCATAGGCCTCCTCTTCTTTTTTAAGAGTGATCCCCACCTGACTGTATTTCCTCAAACTCTATTTGTACAATTGCAGCTTCACCTTCAAAACTACTGAAACTACTATGACAAAGAGCACTAATGATTATTATTTGCTACCCTTCAATACACATTCGAATAGGATTTTGGTCATTTGTCATACTGACACCTCCATTCTTTTCCTTGACTCCCTTTTGTTTTTCTTTCCAAGAATCCTATGAAGTTCTTCTGAATTCTGTTTAAATGTTAGCGTATGTTGAAGTTATAATCTTTCTTCCTCTTCTTCCTTCATTCTATATCTTTTGTTTAAGTAATCATATCCACTCTCAGAATTTTCTCTAGCCCCAAACTGTCCTCTTTAACATCAGATTCTTTGTTTTAGTCCCTCTACCACATTATTTATACTTCCAACTATCTCTTAAATCCATCTTCTTTTCTCTATCCTCAAAATTGAATCCAGTCTTTCTTTTCCT
Organism: Neomonachus schauinslandi; assembly: GCF_002201575.2. NCBI lineage: Eukaryota > Metazoa > Chordata > Mammalia > Carnivora > Phocidae > Neomonachus > Neomonachus schauinslandi. Next base: position 32,952,991 of record NC_058407.1, read on the forward strand.
TTTATCCCTTATTAACTATTGTAAAAGGTCCCATGTCTCAAACTTTTCATCTTGCCTTGCCACAGCCTTGCCAGAATGATTTTCCTAACACTCAAATCCTATCCACAGCCTTGCCAGAATGATTTTCCTAACACTCAAATGTTAAGGTATTATTCCCTGGTCTTAAAAATCTTCAAATGTTCATGATCTCCATTGTCTATTGGGGAAAAAAAAAAATCCAAACTTTGATTGCCATCAGGTCCTTAAAATTATGGACATAGTCTCTGCCTCCAAACTCATGTTTCATTACTTCTTCAGAAATAACAGCATATTCCTATGTGTTCACATATCTCTAGAGATGTATGCTCATCTCCCTTATTCTTCCTTCCTACTTTCACAGGCACAGTGCTGCAGTCACCTTTGTATATGTGGTTATTAGTATAATGTCTAGGATACCATGGATGTTAATTTGTGTGGAATGAATGATATTGAGGAAAGAGAGTCTGACATCCATGTAATTCAAAAAGCTCTTCCAATTTTACCCCAATTAGAGCAGTGACTGAGCTCTCTTCTGTATTTCAGGTTTGCTGATGCAGTGATCTAATTCTCTTTTGCTAGTTACAAAGAATAAGTCACTGGGGCCCCGGTGTCACCTTGCCTCTCTTCTTGCCTTTCTCTTTCCGCAGTTTTCCCATAGATTACCAGTCCATTAGTGCTGCTGGGATTGGGGTGGAAGGTAAAGAAAGGAGAGATTTGTCTAGCACCACCAACTGAAACTCAAGATGCACCTTGCATTGATCATTGTTATAAATTCTTTGTGATGCAGTCCAAATAGGGCTCAATCCCATTATGGGTTAAATTCACTTTTTAGGGAGAAGGGGCATTTGGCTTATAAAATGAACGATCATTTATAACATGTATGCAGCAGCTTCAAATAGCTACTACTTCTACTGATGAAATTAGGGAAACATCGGTTTGGGAAAAGAGGAATTGAATTAATAAGTAGTCTCCGCATCTGCTTCAAAGTGAAGCACCCCTGTAACCACTATGCTTGCAGCACAACATCCAGTCTCCTATTGAGCAGTCAGCCATTAAGGTACATAGTTAAAAACAAAAACCAAAAAACAAACAAACGCAGAAAAGACACAATGATTAGCATTATAGATCTTCAACATGAACTAAATTTATTTTTGCTCAAAAAAGTAACTAATGATTGTTTTAAAACATCTGTAGTCAAGAAAATCTTGTTACAGCTCTAAAAAAATAGGGATTTTCTGACAACTCATATATTGTCTAAATCAATAAAAGTAGCTAATATGTGCTCAGCATCTTATAAAAGAGGCTCTTGGGTTTGAAATTATTCTTATGAGAATAGGATTAACTTGCTACATTTTGCTGAACAAGTATAATATTGTAAAACACTGTATTTGTGAGGGGAATAATGAAAAAGCAAGAATCTATTTTCCTGTACAGTATATTGACTGATGCATATGATTTCCTGGTCTGAGAATTTGTTTAACACTAATTAAAATCCATTCTTAGAATCTTCGGGTTTATTTTTTACAATAATGGTCAATCTAGTTCAAGGTCTTGATCCTTAATTAATTTAGATGCATAGAGACTATCAAATTATTCATTTTACCTTTTGCTATTTCTCTTCTCAACAGTTTATTCACATCGTTCCTTAAATACTTGTAAAGGAAATTAAGCAAAAACAAAAAACCTCTGTGAGTTTACTTGTATATTTTCTTTTCTGAAGTGCTTTCTTATTCTATACAGTCAAAATCTGCTATTAATTATATATGGTGCACAGACAATTCTCGTTAGTCACAAAACAGTTACTAAACAAAGCAATATGTTTCTGTCCCTGCTTCTTTCCCCCCCCTCCCTTCATGGCCTCTCACCCTCTCTCAGTCCTACTTTCCCTCCCTTTCTTCCTCCTGCTTCTCCTCCTCCATCCTTCCCTCCGTCTCTCCAACCTTTCTATTATATTAACTTGGCCAAACTTCAACCAGTTTAGATCTAACCATTCTGTCTATAGCTGAGAAGCTGAGGATGGTGGAAAAAAACAATATGTCTTTGGAAGAAAACAATATATCCTTGACCCAGTTTTATGGTCAAGTCATGGGCACTAATTTAGGTAGGTCCCTTGTGGTGACATCACAGTCCTACTGCATTTCCCTTGAAATATTACTATCATGAATCTCTGTTCTTCTCTGCTCAACTGTCTTACACCTCCCCCACCTGACTTTCAGCTGCCTCTTCTCTTTCTATTTTACAGACAATAGCTCTCAGAAGAGTATTACCACACCATTGTAGTTTACCAGCCACACCTCTAGGGCAATAGATCTTATTCTTTCCCACCTAATTTAGATCATAATCCCATGAATTTGTCATATGCAAACTTGTGTTTCTGGCTATGTATACTTTCCTGAGTTCCAAAGTCTTATTATGTTCAGTTTATTAGTCATCTTACCTTCAAGCTCAACATTTCATTTCATTCATTTTCTTCTGAAAAATCTTTGCTTCTTATTGCCTTCCCACTTAATGTTTTAGCCAAAACCTAGAAGAATGAAGTCATCCTTCACTCTTCCCTCATCCTCAACAGCGCACCCCAAATTAATTTCAGTTTCTATCTCTGAAATGTTTACAGTTAGTCCACAGTCCCTCCATTCTTATTTCAAGAATTTTTAAAATATATATACTCAAACTTGTATCTTGACTATTAGAATGCCTCCACAGTTTATCTCTTTGTCTCTAATCTAGATCTTCAATACATCTTGCACAACAGTAATCAAATAGTAATCAACCTAAACACAAATGTAAATAAGTACATTTCATGGCTAAGATGCTTTATACCAATGCATTGTAATAATTCATTGGTTAAAAGGATATACTCTGAAGTAAAATAACTTAAATTTAAGCGACAGCTTTGCCACTCTTGGATTTTACTTAATTCTTTAAGTTCTTATGCCCTAGTTTCCTGTCTATAAAATAGGAATAATAACAGTAAGTTTTAAAGGTTTACTTCAATGATAAGATGATATGATGCATATAAAGATCTTAAGTGCTCAGAACACATCAAAGTTTTATAAATGCCAATTTGTAATATCATTATTATTCTTTTTCCTTTGAATTCTTTAGGTACTTCAATCATAATATATTATTATTGTTGTTGTTACTGTTTCCAGTACTTCGCACAATTATGAGAACATAGTGTTTCTTGGATAAAACTTGGTTGGCCCATGGGTGCCTGGATAGCTCAGTGGGTTAAGCGCTTGACTCTTCATATTGGCTCAGATCACGATCTCAGGGTCCTGGGATCAAGCCCTGTGTGGTGCTCCCCACTCAGCAGGGAGTCTGCTTGAGATTCTCTCTCTCCCTTCCCATACTCTCCCTATGCATGCTCTCTCTCTCTCAAGTAAATAAATAAATCTTAAAAAAAAAAAACAACTTGGTTGGCCAATGAATAAGCTTATAGTTACCTTTTATTAATATTTGTATTCACTAATTTCTAGAAATAAAATAATGGAACGAGTACTGCAGAATTTAGAATTTATTGGAGTGGTATAATGAATAGGAATCCTTTGCTCTCCCTAAAATCACTTGCTTTCTTAGATGTTTTGTGTATCTATTCATAGGCTTAGTCCTTCTTTCCCTGCTACAAAGCTACAACCCAACCAGCATACACCCCTGGGGGCATCACAGGAAAATATGTCAGAGTGGAAATGTTGGAAATTTTTTTTTCAAAAGTAATTGAATGACTGAACCTAGATAGCCACAAACCATTCTGGAAGAAGTTTCAGGAACTTTGGGGAAAAAAATTAGCTAGACACTATTTAGAGGACAGCAAACAGGATCAAGGAATTATATGGATATTTTGTTCTAGAAAATGGGAACTGGAATTCTTTCATTTTGAATAACAAGTTAAAGAGTGAGTTCTAGATTATTTTCTTCTTCAAAGAGGACAGAAGAAAAAATGATAGTTTAGCATGATTGATTTGCTGAGTGACAGATATTACAGAATTTATTTTTAATATATCCCTGACTAACAAACATTGTTATAATTCTTCCTTTAATAATAGATTGTGTATGTGAATTTCAGAGAGAGAATCTAACTGTGATAGACCAATTAGGAAAGCAAACAATAAATAAAAATATATAAAATAAAACAAGAAAAAGTTGTACATCTCCAATATACACGAAGGTATATGTATACAATTTACTGAGTAATACCATCTTTATTCCGGTTATATAAATGACAATGAAGAAGTTATTTTATTTTGTTCCAGTTAATTTTGTTTCACAAAAATCGCCTCAGACAGTGGTAAAAATCCCCTAAGAATTCTCAATTTATCCCAGAAAATAAATGGTTTCATTCCTTTAATATATTGTAGGTGATTGAAAGTCTATAATAGGTCATATTTTTATTGAAGGCTCACACCATGAGGCATACATTTTACAAAACAAAATGTCATTTTGATGTCACTCACGTGTGCATTCAAATACATTTTACGGTCACACTATTTTTTAAAACAAAAGAGCTTTGGTCATTCCTGCAAGTGTGTGTATGTATGTCCTGATAGCATCAAATTAGGGGAAGTATTTGTAATCTGTCCTGGGAAGTTGCCTGGCAACAACGTTAGACTCAATTGTATTGCAGGGCACAATATATGCCCATGTTTAGATTGCTATTTATCTTCATTATAACTAAGTAATTTGAGTTGTCAACTCTCTTGTGGCTATTGGATATCTGTTAACTATACATTTAATGCTTGACTAGACTGAGCTTCCAAAAAGAAAAAAAAAGCAGCTATAAATTTCTGTGTTGGGTTTAAACCTTATGGCAGACATAAGGCTACAATATGTCTTCATCTTCTTGGAACAACATTGTCTTTCTACCAAATGTGTACTAAATGGACCTTACAGAGAAGTGAGGGGTATGATTTATTCACAGATTCATATGGGATAAACAGTTTTATGACACTGAATCAAATTTCACCTGAGGGGATTGTTGAAACAAACCAAACTGATTAAACTGAAAAAAAAAAAAAAAACAAAGGCAATATCCAACTCTAGTAACCTCCACTTTAAAATGACATTAATCCTACTGAACCCAAAGGATTATGCATTTTTAAGCAAATAAAAACTTCAACCAAACTTTCTTTTCTTTCTCACAAATACTGAACTCTACATGCACAATATTCTCATAAAAGTGTTTTTAGAACAGATAAGAATGGTGAAATGTGGTGTAATTATTTCCTCTTTGTACCCGCTAGTTACATCCTAACAGCAGGTATAATCTTAAGTGGCATCTTCCATTATAATTTGATATATAATACCAAATATTATAATACTGATAAAAGGCATTTTACTATATACCCTACAAGAATATTTTTAATGAAGATATTAAATTTTACCACTTTTTTTGGAAAGATTTTATTTTTTGACAGAGAGAGAGACAGCAAGAGAGGGAACACAAGCAAGGGGGAACGGGAGAGGGAGAAGCAGGCTTCCCGTGGAGCAGGGAGCCCGATGCTGGGCTCGATCCCAGGACCCTGGGATCATGACCTGAGCTGAAGGCAGACGCTTAATGACTGAGCCACCCAGGCGCCCCACCACATATTTTTAAAAAGAGTATTAAGTAAATGAGAACTAAATTTGTTCTTTATACATAACATGTTCTTAAAGATAATACAATTGTTAGGAAATATATGAATAAAATGCAAATCCTATTTTAACCATGTTTGCAAGTTGAATATATCATAAAGACAAAGGCAATTACTTTTACTTAAATAAATAGAGCACTTTCCTAATTTTGCATAATAATGGATGATTTTGTTTTTACATCCAATAAAACTACATAGCATTTATTTACAAATTTAAACACTGATTCATTGACCATCACTGAAATATAAAGTGTCAAAAGTATGTTATGGTAAATGACTTTTATGAAATAATGATAATAGTTTGTAAAACTTTAGTTTGCTTTGGAATAAACTCCATTAAATTTTACAAAAAATGTTTCCAGGAAGATTTTCCTAACCAAAGATATGATGTAGATTGTTTTTATGTCTGAGTTTTCAATTAAGAAAGACAAATAAAAGCATAATTAAACTGACATACACTTATATACGTGTTTCGCCTCTTCTCAGATAATAATGGTAAATAAGATGTTTGTTCTGCTATCTGTTAAATATCAGTTATTTCTTTTTCACAATGAACATGTTTTGTTATATAAGGGAAGGCAATATTTTTACTAAGAATAGTAAAATTTTTAGTCACTTTCTGCTATTATTTAAACATGTAGCCTAAAATTAAGCATTTATTTTCAGAAAACATATTTCTTTTGCATTATAATTAAAAGTAGATGATTTGTGAAGCCTAGGAAAACTTAAGATTTCATTCATTTGAATAAAATATCAGAGCAGGTCGAGTCTTATGCTAATGGTTTAAATTGACATAATTCTGAATTCTACTCCACCTGAACTATAACCACAAGAAATGTTTCACTATTTTTGTTCATTCCCTGATATTCTTGGTATCTTGATTTAGTATTTGGAGTTTGGTGAAGTGGTGATGGTTGAGAACTAACATTTACTAAATGATTATTGTGAATTTGATGCCATTGAGGGCCCTTGATATCACCAAAGCATTTAATATTTTACTGATGCTAAGGGGCTGACAAAAATATCTCCATTTTAGAGATAAAGGAATAGATGTTGATTAGTGAATCACAGAGGTATTTAAACAGAGCATGGTGCATTGTTTAAAAGCCTGTGAACTGGGCCTTTGCTGTACTATTCTCTTTGCCAGAAAAACACTTGTGCTAAAAGCTCTTATTTGATTTTTCACTTCCTACTCTTTTGGATAGGATTTTGGTTGCTCTATTTAAAAATCCCCTCATATTTAAAAAATTCTGACCAGTCTCTGCTGGAAGTTTTGTCAAAGTCTGAGTTCAATTGGGGTCCCTTCAACTATGTCAGCTTTTATAGTGAACTACTTTCTGGAAGACTCTAAAGTGCTATTTTTTTTTTCAGTTCTCAGCTTCTGATGTACCTTTTTTTAACATTAAAAATTTTATTTTGAGAAAACTGTAGAATCACATGGAGTTACACAGTAATACAGAGAGATCTCATGTACTATTTACCAAATGGTAACATCTAGCAAAACTATAGGACAGTATCACAACCAGAATATTGACATTGATACAGTGAAGATACTGAACATTTTCCATCACCTCAAGAATCCTTCTTGTTGCCTTTTATAGCCAAATCCACTTCCCTCCTATCCCCACTCTGCTTTTAATGTCTGACAACCACTAATCACTTCTTATATCTATAATTTTGTCATTTCAAGAATGTTATATAAATTGAATAATACAGAATGTATCCATTTGAATTTGGCTTTTTTTTTTTCACTTAATATTTAACTCCCTGAAGATTCAACAAGGTTTTCATGTCATCAGTATTCATTCCTTTTTATTGCTGAGTAGTAAGTAGTCCATGTTATAGATGGACCATAGTTTTTTCACTCATTTATAGTAATCTGGTTAAACAGATTTTTGTTTTGTTTTGTTTTGTTTTGTTTGGTGCAAAATGGTGGTTTATTAAAGCCAGTACTCCTGGGCAGGAAGAGCTGCTGCATCGGGGTTGGGAGGGGTGGCTCATTATATACTATGGGGTTGGGGGAGATGAGGAAAAGGGAGGTTTCAAAAGGATTTTCATATGTTAAAGAAGACTCACAGGATACCGAGGCCTTGCCATTGTCATGTTAAGCTTGTTTTTCCCTCTAGCAAGACATTAACATGAAGGTCGTTTGGAACTTTCTGGAGTAACATTACATTCTGACCCCTTCAAGTATCTGTCAATGGGCTGCAGGTTATATGGGCACTTTAATTATATCTACATTCCCTTCTGGAAGCTAGGCCATTGATAGAAGAAATCTGGTTAAACTGTTATGAATAAACAGTTTATATAACAGTGACACAAATATTCATGTACAGTTTGTTTTTTGTTGTTGTTGTTGTTGTTTCTAAACATAGGTCTTTATTTCTCTGAGCAAATGCCTAAGAATTCAATTGCTAGGTTGTATGTAGCTACACGTCTACTTTCTAAAGAAACTGCCACACTTATATCTAGAGTGACCTTATCTTTTTAAATTCCCACCAACAACATATGAATGACCAGTTTTATTGTATTCTTGCTAGCATTTGATTCTGTCACTAATTTTTATTTTAGCCATTTCGATAGGTATGTAGTAATTTAATTTGCATTTCTCTAATTGCTAATGATATTGAACATCTTTTCATGTATTTATTTACTATTTGTATATAACCTTCAATAAAATGTTTCTTCATGTCTTTGGTTTATGTTCTAATTTGATTGTTTATTTCTTGGTTTTACTGCTGAGTTTTGAAAGTTCTTTAAATTTTTTAGATACAGTCCCTGTGTGGTTTGCAAGTATTTCCTCTCACTTTCGAATTTGTCTTCTCGTCCTCTTAATAGGTAATATCAGGGAACAAAAACTTTAATTTGAGTGAAGTCCAATTTATCATTATTTGTTTTTATGGTTTATCCTTTAGATAGCAAATCTGACAACTTTTTACCTAACTTTAGATCCCAGATATTTTCACCTATATTTTATTTTTCCAAACGTTTTAGTTTTATATTTCACATTCAAGTCTGCAATCCTTTTCTTTTCTTTTCTTTCTTTCTTTTTTTTTTTTTGACCTATATATGCATAATTGTTCCAGCACCATTTGTTGAAAAGCAATCATTCCTTCACTGAGTTGTTTGTGAACTTTGTCAAAAACTAGCTGATATGTCTGTATGAATTATTTCTGGGCTTTCTGTTCTGTTCTATCAATTTATGTATCTATCCCTCTGCCAACACCACAGCTTTGATTACTGTAGCTATATATTAAAACTTGAAATCAGGGAACTGATTTTGCCAACTTAATTACTCTTTTTCAAAATTGTTTTAGGCATTCTGACCCTTGCTTTACCATATCAATTTTAGAATAATATTGTCTACATATATATGTAAATGTTTCTGAGATCTTGGTAAAAATTGCATTAAACCTGTTTATCAATGTGGGAGAATTGAAATCTTCACTATGTTAAGCCAGTCAGGCCATAAACACAGTAGGTCTCTCCATTTTTTAGATATGCTTTTCTTTCTTTCAATAGTGTTATATAGTTATTGTATAAGTTCTGTGCATACCCTTTTACACTAACACCTAAATATTTCTCTTTTTTTTATTATGTTATGTTAATCACCATACATTACATCATTAGTTTTTGATGTAGTGTTCCATGATTCATTGTTTGCATGTAACACCCAATGCTCCATGCAGAACGTGCCCTCCTTAATACCCATCACCAGGCTAACCAGTCCCCCCAAACCCCTCCCCTCTAGAACCCTCAGTTTGTTTCTCAGAGTCCATAGTCTCTCATGGTTCGTCCACCCCTCCGATTTCCCCCGCTTCATTTTCTTTTTTGAGCAATTGTAAGTGGTATTGTTCTTTTTATTAAAGACAAAATTTTCTTTCTTTTTTTTTTTAGAGAAGTTTACAGTTCACAACAAAATTGAGTGGAAGGTACAGAGATTTTCTATAAATCTACTGTCTTTACATATGCATAGCCTCCTCCATTGTCAATGCTATTGTATCTTTAATTTTGGTGTCCATATGTTCATTGCTAGTACATAAAAATACAATTTATTTCTCTGTGTTTATCATATATCATGTGACTATTTTGAACTTACCTTTTAGTTCTAGGACTATTTTGTAGATTTCTTGGGATTTTTCTACATAAGACGATAACGCCATGTTCAAACAGGAATAGGGTTATTTCATCATTTATTTTCTTGCTAATAAGCATAAGATAGATGGGTTTGACTTGGTCCATGGGCTGCTTTTTGAGCTTTTAATCAGTGACCCATCATTCAGACACATATCCATGTCCATCCAAGAGACATGGCTATGAGGCAACAGCAACTGGAGAAAGCAGTAAAGATCAAGATGATTTAAAACAGGATTTCAGAGGCAAAGTCACTGAGTTATCTTTTGATTTTATTGAGCCATTTCTTTATTCCACACATATATATTAATATATGCAATGTGCTACGTACTGTGCTAGTAGCTGGGGACATGTTTCTGTTCTCCATGAAATTCCTCTGTATTTTTAAACATTTCAAAAGAATATGGCAAGGGCTATAATGGGTAAGACAAAAGTAATAGTGGGAGTTTTGATACTACTAAGGCAAATAGTGTATTAAAAGATTAATGAGTACAAAAACCAATGTAAAAATACAGTATACAACCCTCAGTTCCTGAGGATTCTTATTCACTATTTCTGAATGAGGCTTTGAAATGCATAGATTTTGGTAGTTTTTATACAAGTAGTTTTCAAAAATGTACTTTGAAAAATGCTTCTGTAGAGTAGGTTGATGAGTACTTGCTAAGGAACATCTGCATTAAAAAAAAAAAAAAAAAAAAGAGGACAGGGAAGACTAGCCAGAAGTGATACAAAATAAGTAGGCAAAGATATTGCTGGAAAACCACAGAATGCAGTGTCACAGAGCTATTTTTATTATAACACTTCAGGCTGGTATCAGTCACTACAGATGTACTTTAATCTTTTTCATGAATGGAGACAATTCTAGTTTCGTTTGCTCTAAAGGGATAATGAATTATATAAAAGTAAAATATGCAGCACAACGTTGTAGACATTGGATTTTTGTCTCTCTGCCCCATCTGCCACTTCCTACTCCGCACTCTACCTCACTGCTCTGAAATACATACCTTTGCTTTTTGTTGTTGTTGTTATTGAGGAAAAGATACAGATAAAACATAGATGAAATTCTTCCAGTTGAAATGTGAGTGGCCAAAGGATCCAGTGGGCATTCAGATAATTGCCAACAGAGTTAACTCCCTGCTGGTGGTCAAATGCAATAACTGTTCCCTCTAGACTAAAGATACTCTATGTTGGCTTATTAAATTTAAATTAAAAAAAAATACCATTAAAAAAGATGGTGGGAGAGCAGTCCTTTAAGATGTGTGGAACTTGATAATCTTCATATCTTTTATGCTATGAAATTATTTGATTCTAAGGATTTATTTATTTTTTTTTAAGATTTTTATTTATTTGACAGAGAGAGACACAGCGAGAGAGGGAACACAAGCAGGGGGAGTGGAGGAGGGAGAAGCAGGCTTCCCGCTGAGCAGGGAGCCCGATGCGGGGCTCGATCCCAGGACCCTGGGATCATGACCTGAGCCGAAGGCAGACGCTGAACGACTGAGCCACCCAGGCACCCCTAAGGATTTATTTATATAAGTGAATAATTATAAATGAATAGGTTTTTAGTCAAAGGTTCTCAATTTGCCAATACCTAAGAATCTTCTGTAATGCTTTTAAACAGTGTGCTATAGACGTGCTTCACTCCAGAACAATAAGTTAGAATTTTTGAAATGGGACCTAGGAATCAATATATTAAAGTATGTCCCAAATGACTATAACATGCATCCAGTTTTTAGGTCCATTACCTCAATATAAATGTTTAAAGTTCACTCTTACTTTTTTACTCATCTTACATTTTACTCTTCATTTTACTTTATAAAATGTTTATAGAATCCACAATATTATTGTTTAATACTAGTTATTATCTGGAGGAAATATTCAATAGAAAAAGCTAGCAAAAGAAACAAATAAACACAACCCAATAATATTTACTTTACATTTAAATGTGGGCTAAGAAAATTTGTAGAGAGGATATTATACTAACTATATAAAAGTTTCCAGCTTAGAAAATGTAAAATTATGATTGGGCTATAATTCAACATGATATTTTTCTATAGCATTTTTATTAACTATATACTCATGACACTAATTTAATTATTTTTGTGCAACTCTGAGACATATTAACATACTCTGCAAGCATGTAATAAATATATCACTACCGACAAGCACACATACACGAAACAGATGGGTCTTTGTTGTGAAGGCACTCACTTTAAAACTATGTTGTACATTTCAAAGGAAAGAAAATCAAGGACTTATTATGGTATTATAGTTACTGTGCACTGAATTGCAAATCCAAAAGGCCACTGCACTTTTAAAATGTAAAAGCTCAGTGTTAACACATCAAAAATCCTCTTTGGTTGACTATGCATAACAAAGTGCAAATTTTTTTGGAGGCATTTCCCTTGAATGTAGTTTTGGACCTAAGCTTAATAATTCAGCTCAGTTCTCTTTTACTTATTGGGCAGAATGCAATTCGTAGTTGCATAGAGTAGTTTCCATTTTGCTATGCTTATTTAAAAGCATGATTTTTAAAATGTACTCAATGCACATTATCTATTAAAACATTTTCCTTATTGTTGATTTATAAACTGGCCCCTATAAAGGAGTTTATAGAAAGAGGCAGGCCACTTCAGATTGGTAGATGGCAGTTTTAAGAAGCAAAGGAACTTACATATGGAGCTCCTATTGGGTGGCTAAGAGATGAGTAGATCTCTGTGTCCACCTGCCAAATCTTAAAAGTGTATATTGAGGTCTTAACTGGGTTCAGTCATGTATACAATCCAGATAGTCTCAAGACCACATCATTATCTCAAGACTATGTCCTTGAGACAGCTTCTTGGGGTGGGGAAGACAAACAGAATGCACATCCCAAGAAAGAGGAGGGGATGAAGAGCCTCTGGTTGCCTGAGTCCAGCTCATAGTTCTTCTTAATGACTTCCCCCAATATTTTACCCCTTGTGACTGGCTTTCACAATCTCATATGCCCCCCTCTTCCACAGTGTGCCTTGAGTGGGCAGCAGAGGGTTTCACTAGATGGATGTGGCTCCTTTGGAGGCTATCTGGCTCCTTTGGAGGTAGATGCCACAGCAACAATACAGGCACATGTAAGAGAAAACACAGATTAAGACAATGATTCTCAAAACTGGTGACAATTTTCTCCACCAAGATTCCCATGATCCAAATAATTGATTTATTAACTCCCCTGGACTGGGTGTTGGATTACCCAGGGCATTCACTTATATCTTTATTGTGATTTAATTAAAATAACATATTAACAGACTCATTAGGTATGAACACACAACATTTTGTTTGGAATATGGCATATGTGTTTCCTTGCAAAACAGTAATAATGTCCTTGGCCACTCTATTTTGGAGGCTAGTTTTTCTCATTAGAGATATTTCAGTGCTCATTAAGGAGGACTTTTGTTGCCTATCATTTAAGTCTTGCTGGGTGAATTTAATAAGGGCTTCTATGTGTGCTGTTGTCATCTAGGCCAATGGAAGAAATAAATATGGTGGCCAAATCATCATATCATGAAAAACAGAATATTCCCACCTGGGGCTTGAGGAGAGGGAGATTGGCAGCTTTAGGAACTTGACCTGGTTGTACAAAGCATACATGTTGGCTAGGGACAGCAGCACTGTCAAGTGTGAGATGGACTGGGGACAGGATACACTAGACCAGGACCCCCACCTTTCCCCCTCTTTCGGTGGTGCGTGTTCAAGCCCAGGCAGAGTGCATTTCAACAAGTTCAGCTTGTAGCAGGACAATGGGATCCCAGCGGAGACTGAGTAGCTTCCCCTCCTCCAGAGGTATAAAGTAACTTCTCCATCCTGGCAGGATGTTCCAATGCAAATTCCAGCAGATAATTTCTTTCCCAGGTCCTGATGAGGTTTGGTATTCTCAGCTGCATAGCACATGAGTCCATGGGGAGAGTCAGGGCAGTGGCTGTTTTCTATGATTTCCATACCTTTTCAGTATTGGGTGCCTTGGCAGGAGTCTTTGGTCAGACACATGGGGCAATAGGTCCTAAAGGTTGATCACTCAAATGTATTAAATCTTGGAGCAGTAGTTTAGGATACCCAGACAGGGCAATTTTAGTTGTTAGTAATATAATCTGCTGCTTTAATATTCTATTTTTTTTCCTTTCTATTAACCCAGGTGTTTGAAGGTTATAGGAAAGATGGAACCTCCACTAAATGTCATGTTCTTTTGCCCAGTCTTGCATATCATGACCTTGGGAATGTGACTTCTGATTACTGTCTAGTCAATGAGGCTACCTATACATGGTACTCAGCTTTTCTAACCCCCTAATGGTGGTAGCCTACTTCACATGGTTACAGGGGACACTTTGATTTAGGCTAGTTACAATGTCCACATAAACCGGGGCATATTTAGAACTCTCACTTGGAGGGAGAAGGCTAATATTTGCCACTCCCTCACCAGTTTGGAATTCTGGTGGAGGACCTCAAACTCCTTTGGCAGTTGCCTTGGGCATTGTTTAGAACACGCAGGACACACTGCTACTGCATTAACCGTGTCAGTATTTTTTTAAGGGCAATCTGGCATCTTTGGCAACAGGCCATCCTACCTGGGGACAATGATGGTCACTCTGCACCCAACCTGCTCTAACTACTGAAGTTCAGTTGCCAGGGTTTTGTATTGAGCTAGGACATCAGCTTTGTGATTGCCAGGGCTTGTCAGTGTTTGTGCTGGGACATGGAAGACAGTGAGAACAGCCTCAGGCTCTTGCAGGTGAACCCAACTGCCGCCCCCACAACATGTCCTGACCCCACAAGGGCCCATTTGCGATCATCCACCCTTTGGCTTCCCATCGTCCAAGCCATAAGGTTAATCCCTTTAGAACAGCCCAATGGTCAGTAAAAAGGGTTAATGGTCAGGACTCAGGAGTGATCATCAGCCAAACTGCTCTGAGTTTATCCCACAGCTGCACTTGCTGCCGCGTGAGAGGCTCTCCTTGGAGGAGCACTGTGTACAATGCTAGAAGCTATTGCACTAAGGCGGTAGATCAGGTTTCTTTCTCCCTTGCTTGGCTGGGACCATACTAGGGGTACTCTCTCCTTTTGTTGTCTCTGCTACAGTCCCTGATCCAAATCTTCCAGACACATATAACTCAGATGCTTAGAAGATGCCCAGAGCTTTAATTTGCTTCAGTAGTATTTTTGTTTTCCCAAAGATAGCTTACTGTTTTGATCCCCAATTTCATAGTGCTTTATCTTTACCAAATGCTATAAAGGATGAAGAGACTCTGCTAGATGGGGAATAAAAATCCTCAAAAACATCAAAATCCCTATAAAAACTTAGATTTATTTCACATTTTAAGAGGTTGATAAGGCTTGCATATTAATAATCATAGCTTCTGAGACAATGCACGTCCTACCTGACAAAATGATTCCCCAAACTCTACAGTAGTGCCTGGGCCTTGAATTTTCTATGGGTGTTGTCCCTCTGCTCTCCCTTGCAGATGATCCTACAAAGTCTGCAGAGTGTCCTACATCAGAGGCAAGCTTTTACATGTTAACATTATATCATCAATATTATAGGCCCGTTTTACTGATGGGAAAAACAGGAACAGGTTTCAGATTACCATCCCACGACATATGGTGGGACTGTGCAGGTAAACCTTGGGGAAGCACTTGAAAGGCTCATTGTTATTCCTCCCACATGGCGGCAAATTGATCTTAGTTATCAGAAACCTATACTTGGGGGCGCCTGGGTGGCTCAGTCGTTCAGCGTCTGCCTTCGGCTCAGGTCATGATCCCAGGGTCCTGGGATCGAGCCCCGCATCGGGCTCCCTGCTCAGCGGGAAGCCTGCTTCTCCCTCCTCCACTCCCCCTGCTTGTGTTCCCTCTCTCGCTGTGTCTCTCTCTGTCAAATAAATAAATAAAATCTTTAAAAAAAAAAAAAAAAGAAACCTATACTTGCCCATCTTTTTTATGAATCTCCACAAAGATGAAGCACTTTCATAGGAACACTTTTGAAAAACCATCAGAATAAAACAATGACTATCTATACATGACAAAAGATTTAAAAATGACCATAGTGCAAGATTTGAAGAGAGTTCATTATAACATAATTGACAAGGGAACTTGGTTATTTTCATGACACACATTTTAAGACTATGACTGATAATACTGTACAAGGCCATATTAGATTTTTAGGAATTTTGTGTAAATATACCCTAAAGAAAGTTTAGTATCATTGCTTACTTGACAATGCTTCCCATGCAACTTAACATTCCAAATAAGCCTAATTAGTTCAACATCTTTTCTTCCTTTTTTTTCTTTAAGATTTATTTATTTATTTGAGAAAGAAAGAGAGCATGCAAGGGGGTGGAGGCGCAGAGAGAGAGGGAGAGAGAGAATCTCAAGCAGACTTCCCACTGAGCACAAAGCCCAATGTGGGGCTCCATCTCATGACCCTGAGATCATGACCTGAGCCAAAATCAAGAGTCGAACGCTTTACCTACCGAGCCACCCAGGCGCCCCAACATTTTTTTTTCATGAGAGAAAATATGTTCCAGGACCCCTCTGGAAAATCTCAAAGTTAGTTCAAAGGCAACAAGACTTCATTAGACTTTGATATTTTGGAAGTTTGTCAAAAATATCAAAAAGTTTGGGCGCCTGGGTGGCTCAGTTGGTTAAGCGACTGCCTTCGGCTCAGGTCATGATCCTGGAGTCCCGGGATCGAGTCCCGCATCGGGCTCCCTGCTCGGCAGGGAGTCTGCTTCTCCCTCTGACCCTCCTCCCTCTCATGCTCTCTGTATCTCATTCTCTCTGTCTCAAATAAATAAATAAAATCTTTAAAAAAAAATATCAAAAAGTTTAAAACACTGGATTAAATAGGATCATAAGTCAATATGAGACAATGTTTAGTTATCCATTTAACCAAAGTGACAATTAAAGACTTCAAAGGCAAATACAGAAAGTTACATAGTTGTAAAATACTTAGCTCTTTTAATAGAGAAGACTAAGTTTCCTTACATAATGAAAGACCTGATAAAAACAACATGAAGAACAGGAAATTATTTTGATAAAATACAAAATCTTTTTTTTTGCAGGCAGATTATATAAAAGATAAAGAAAGACCTTCATAATCCCATCAAGAACAGACCAATAGTGAAGAAAAATTTGTCCTTTTAGCAGATGAGAAAAGAATAAGTTTCAGTGTTATATAAGCACACTTTGATATTAAAGCTTATTTGTTTAGGCCAGTTAAATAGAGCTGTCTGCAAAATAATTTCAGCAATACCTTCCAGAGGTAGAAAAATATCACATATACATAATATGTATCCAATAACATATATAAACATACAGACAAACATAAACAGAGACCCCATAGCTTTTATTCCAAAACTTTAGCCATGAATTCGATACCACTCGCAAGACTAAAGCTTTGTGGTGCAAGGGAGCTTCCATAGCATTCTATATTTTAAAAAGCCTGCCTTCTCCTCTTTTCCTTTAGTCTCTGTAGATAGTGTCTTTAATATCTCCTGGGGTGTTTACGCTCCAAAGACATGATAAGATTTGCAACTTCAAGGGAAAGAATGCAAGACTTCTCCTAGGAGTTTTGGGGTGTATTTTTTATTATCAGAAGTCTAAGGTAACTGCTATTTAAAATTTTCCTTTGTATTGGGGGTTAGACAGCATGGGGCATTTCATCCATTTCATTGTGGATCATAACATCCTCCTTTCATTCTCTTTACCTTTTCAGGGATTTTATCTCCTAGCATCCTAATTAGGCTTTGTCATAAGTGGTATAAGTATGAATAAGTATAAATAAAAAGTGGTATATAAGTATAAATAAAAATAAACCATAAACTTAATCTGAGGTGGCTGTGTCCTCCTAGTTTTGCAAAATGGCATACTAAAGTCTCCAATTTATTATCTAACTCCCAACTGGTCAGCTAGCCCTGAATCTAGCAAAGTAGTGAACAAATGCATGCCCTTTTCCAATCTCAGCTCTTCTTCCAAATTTTTAACTTGAGCTCCAGCCTCTAGCTGGGCATCAGTGACCAGCTGAACTGCCCACAGTAGAGGCCAGCCCACTGCAGTACCTGCTCATTCTCCTTCTTTGCCGCAGTGTGTTATACTTGGTTCCTAAAACAAGCATATTAAAGCAGCCAGTGTTTTCAAGGCATCCCCATATGCAAGTGATGATCCACAGGCATCAGACATACAGGCCACTCCTCCCCACACAGAGGTTGATGGAGACTCAAGATTTCTCCTGGGGGTGCGTCTTTCCCAAGGCTAGCAAAATTCCAAGGCTTATCCTGAGAACCCCTCCCTACATAGAATTATATGGCCAACTTGGGGTTTCTTCCAAGGATGCCTCTTTCCTAATGTCCTAATTCTTTGGTCCCTGGTTGGCTAACCAGTTGTTGGTTGGTAAACTTTAGAATGACTTAACAATAGCTAAACAATATTCACATATTTTATTTCCAACTACCAAATTAACCCAAGATATTGTATCATCATGCCTTGAAGACAAATGACATAGACTCTGATGGATAGTATTTAATCTTTGTAACTATGTATTTTTTGTTAACTGAGAAATATGAAGGTGTGCATTCCCAGAGTTGATTCAATGGCTTTCCTTTCTTCTCTATCATTTTGTTACTTTTTTTTTTTTAATCATGTTGGTGACCTGATCATCATATGGTTGCTGCTCAACTCCAACTACTATAATCTGTAAGGAGAATGTACAAAACGATGAGGAGGAGTACCGGAGGAAAGATGAGCTCTCTTCACTGGACAACCTCTTTATATCAGGGAGGAAAATCACTACAACAGACTTCATTTTATGTTTTATGTGGCCTGAACTGGATAACATACCCATCCGTACACTCATTCCTGGCACGTGAGACAAGACCACCATGATTAGTTAAGCCAGGGTTCCAGTTGGCAACACTGGCATTTTGGATGAGGCAAATCTTTGTAGTGTAGGACTGTCCCATGATCCCTAAGCACTAAAAGCCTGTGGCTAATCATCATGACAGACAACATCACTCTTCATATTTCCTGGAGGAATAGCACTGCCATCTGTTGAGAACCAGTAATTAGAACATCCACGATTCATCCTCACAGGCCACATATGTTGCCAAGAGAATATATTCAGGTTTTGTTTAGCATAGGAAAAAGGAAGACTGGTCTTGGGTGGATGACCAACAGTTTCTGCCCTACTTCTGGAAGGAAATAAGTTAGGGATTTGACTATATCATGTTTACTTATGTATTTCCACTTTTATAGATAACATAGAAAAAGAAAGTGCTGTAGGCCTGACTTCTGTTGCTAATTGTATTTTATTGAGGAAATCGCTTCATCTCTCTAAACTTCAGTTTTCTCAACTCTGAAATGATGGTTTTGGACTGCATGATCTCTTACATTGCTTTTAATCCTAAAGAACCACAAGTGTTTGTTGTTGTTTTGTTTTGTTTTTGTTTTTTGACTGCAGGCATCGTGGATAGGATATATGGTGTTTGAGAGGTGATGTATTTAATAATTTAGAGTTTATCTATGAGATTCTGTAGTTTTCCACAAAAGGACACTTGGCAAACCAATCTGAAGAGTAAACATTTATTTATCCATTTGTACCAAACAAATTTAGAATACACCTACCACAAAATTGTAATTATAAGAAAAACAAAGTTAAGTAAGAGGTTTTTTTTAAACTAACGTTCAAAAAGCTGGAAAGATAGCAATGTTTTGCCTGGAAAAACCAACCTTCTAAGCTTTGTTAAATTTATGTGTTTGTGTGTATATATTAAAATACTACACAATAGCAGTAAAACTGTTTTAAAAATTTAAATGATCTATGTATCAAATTCTGGTAATATTTGGATTGTTGATAATATGACTATTTATGTTATACCAAATGTTTTCCCAACAATGATAATTTTCTTCCAACAATTATCGTAGGAAAAAGAAATTTTGTCAGCAGGCAAAACTTCATTCAATCCTTTACTCACATATTTATCAATCAAACGTTTACTGAATATTACTTAAAATTGCTGTGAACAATTTGGTATCCCAACATCCACTGTTTTGCAAGTCGAACTCCTATGCACCCTTCAAAACTCAGGTAAAGTATCACTTGCTCTAAAAGACTTTCCTCACTACCTTGTATTGATTAAATATTCTTCTTTGTGATTTTTTATTGCACTTTGTGCCTCTAAGACTTTTAGGGTACTTACCACTTACTGAAATCACCTAATTACTGGATCTTGGTATCTCCAGTACCAACACTGTGCCTGTCACATGGTTAAAAATTTCCCAATAGTCATAAAAATAAGCTTATCATTTAGGTACATATGATTTAATCATTATCACAATCTTATAAGGCAGGGTATTACTGCCTGAATTTTATTGGTAAGAAAATCAGGATATAAAGAGGACAAATAATTTATTCATTACACACTGCCATTATGTAGCAGAAGTCAGAGTCCAAATCAGCTTTGATCCACAGCTTTATAGACAATAACTTTTATTTTAATTCAAGTATAGTTAATATACAATGTTATGTTAGTTTTAGGTGTATAATATATTGATTCAACAATTCTGTACATTACTCAGTGCTCACTATGATAAATGTATTCTTAATCCCCATCACCTATTTTACCTTCCTTGACCACCCGTTTGGTAAACACCTGTTCTCCATAGTTAAGAGTCTGTTTTTTGGTTTGTCTCTCTTTTTTTTCTTTCTTCATTTGTTTTGTTTCTTAAATCCCACATATGGGTGAAATCATATGATATTTGTCTTTCTCCGACTGACCTATTTCACTTAGTATTATACTCTCTAAGTCCATTCATGTTGTTGCAAATGGCAAGGTTTCGTTCTTTTTTGTGGCTGAGAAATATTCCATTGTATATATACCACATCTTCTTTATCCACTCATCAATTGACGGACACTTGGGCTGCTTCCATAATTTGGCTATTGTAAATAATGCTGCAATAAACATAGGGATACATATGTCTTTTGAAATTAGTGTTTTTGTATTTTATGGGTAAATACCCAGTAGTGGAATTCCTGAATCATATGGTAATTCTATTTTAATTTTTTGAGGAAGCTCCCTGCTGTTCTCCACAATGGCTGTACCAGTTTGCATTCCCACCAATAGTGCATGAGGGTTCATGTTTCCACATCCTTGCCAGCACTTGTTTCTTATGTTTTTGATTTTAGCCATATTGAATCAAGGTCTGAGGTGGTAGCTCCCTGTGGTTTTGATTTGCATCTTTCTGATGTTAAGTGATGTTGAGCATCTTTTCATGTATCAGTTGGCCATCTGTCTTCTTTGGAGAAATGTCCATGACTTCTGCACACTTTTAATTGTATTATTTTGCTTTTTTGGCATTGAGTTGTATAAGTTCTTTATATGTTTTGGATACTAACCCATTATTGGATATGTCATTTGCAAATATCTTCTCCCATTCAGTAGGTTGTCTTAATTTTATTGATTATTTCCTTTGCTGTACAGAGCTTTTTATTTTGCTGTAGTCCCAATTATTTATTTTTGCTTTTATTTCCCTTGCCTTAGAGATATATCTAGAAAAATGTTGCTATAGCCATTGTCAGAGAAATTAATGCCTGTGCTCTCTTCTAGGATTTTTATGGTTTCAAGTCTCACATTTAGGTCCTCAATCCATTTTGAGTTTATTTTTGTGTTCAATGTAAAAAGTGGTCCAGTTTCATTCTTTTGCATGGAACTATCCAGTTTTCCAAAAACAATTTGTTGAAGAGACAGTCTTTTTCCAATTGCATAGTCTTGCCTTCTTTGTTGAAGATTAATTGACCATATAATTGTGAGTTTATTTCTGGGCTCTATTCTCCTCTATTCATCTATGTGTCTATTTTTGTGCCAGTACCATTACTGTTTTGATTACTACAGCTATATAGTATATCTTGAAATCCAGGATTACCTCCAGTTTTGTTTTTGTTTTTCAAGATTGCTTTGGCTATTTGGGGTCTTTTGTGGTTCTACACAGATTTTAAGATTATTTGTTCTAGTTCTGTGAAAACTGCTGTTGGTATTTTGGTAGGGGTTACATTAAATCTGTAGATTGCTTCCAGTAGTGTGGACATTTTAACAGTATTTGCTTTTCCAATCCATGAGCATGGAATATCTTTTTATTTGTTTGTGTAATCTTCAATTTCTGTCATCAGTGTTTTATAGTTTTCAGAGTACAGGTCTTTCATCTCCTTGGACAGATGCCAATTTTTGATTGAATAAAATAAGCTATGAACTTGCTTAATAAATATTACCATTGGACCTTATCAGCCATACACATAACTTCTTCTCATCCAGAAATCAATGATATTTCTTCCTCTTGAAAAAGACTAGCATATTTATATATCCCCATTATTGCTCTGTACATTCACTACTTTTTTCACATTCTGATTATCCTGTTAAAGCAGCAAGAAACCCTTGGCACAATTGTTGTCCTGAGTTCCATGCTCAGTACTAATAAGATAAGCAGCAGTGTTTTACTCTAAAAATCAAAGTTTTCTGGTTGTTTCACACATTTTAGAATTTCTTTCTCCAGAACTGAGATATTTTCAGGATGTAGTTATTTCACCCTCTTCAGCTGCCCTTCATAGTATCCAAAAAGGCTCTTAGATAAACCTGAAAACTGAGGACTACCCTTGCTGACAGTCACACAAATGAAAGAGATTTTTGTAGCAAAAATCAAATTTTGAATACCTAGCCCATAAAATGAGAAAGAAGAAAAAAATTAAGTCATTCAGTATCTCCACATTCTGTAACTTTTTAAATCCTTTCTGGATGGGGCGCCTAGGTGTCTCAGTTGGTTAAGCATCTGGCTTTGGCTCAGGTCATGATCCCAGGGTCCTTTGATTGAGCCCTGCATTGTGCTCCCTCCTCAGTGGGGAGTCTATTTCTCCCTCTCCCTCTGTCTGCTGCTCCCCCTGCTTGTGCTGTCTCTCCCTCTATCAAATAAATAAATAAAGTCTTTTTTTAAAAAAAAAATCCTTTCTGGAAAATAGGATGTTTATTTATAAAAGGAAAAAAAAGTAGTTTCATGTGGTTAATACGTGGAGAGTATGGGGGTCATAGAATCTGAAGAACTGGGATCAATCTTGGTTGTATCATATGAAAGTTCTGTGTCTCTGGGTCTGATGTTAGTCTTCTTGAGCCTCAGTTTCTCCTATGATGTTCTAATCCCTTGTCCTAAAACTATTTTTTGTTACTTATAAGATTTTAAAGGTGCAGAACTGAGTTCATTTATCTATCAATTAAAAAAAAAAACACTTATAAAGAAAAGGTTGTGAATATTGGTCCCAAATTCATTTTGGACATCTTTATTAGGCAGTGATTCAAATTTTGTGTTAGAAACTGGAACCCAAAATGTTTGCTATTTCTGTGTACATGTAATTTTAAGCATGCCCTCAAATGCATAATCCTTTGCAGACTTGATAAACATATATTATTATCTTATTTAGAAGTGTTAAATGAATTTTATATATAATAATATGAAATATTTCTGCTGTTGTTTTTTATTTCCCATAAATATTTGCCCAGATTAGAGTACAATTACTGACTCACTACCCAATAATAAAATATGAAATAGAAGACCTCAGACATATGAATTTAATCTGTTAAAAATAAATTTAACTTCAAAAATATAATAGTTTTTAATAATAATATTCCATAAAGTCATATGTGTATTTGTGAGCTTTACAGTAATACTGCATTAAAAAAAAAAAAACTTTTCAAATTCTAGCTAACCATAAATCTCACAAATTCTTGAGTGGTACTGCTGGATTCTGCTGGAATCACTGTAGTGATTCCACTTTAGGCTATGGCTCAACTAAGCATGGTTTTGAGATCTCAGTTGTGTCCAAGTCAGCTTCAGGAGTCTCAATCTGGAGCCAGGCTGAATAAAGCTATTAATGGAGTTCATGCTCTCTCACAGAAGATCATGGGAAGACATAAGCCAAATCAAATTGTACAAGCACATTTAAGACTTTTATGCTCTCACATTTTTCTTGTGGCCAAAGCAATTCATGTGGCCACACCCAAAGTCATCATTTTGGGGAAATACACTGTACCTCAGGAGATAGAAGAGAAAAACTGAACATTTGTTAAACAATAACTCAACTTATCACATAAAACATTGATTTGGAGATGATATATAATTTTGACAGCTGTGTTGTAGGAGAATATAACTCCTCAGTATTAGACATAACAAGTTGTAAAACATAATAATTTGATACTTAGACTCAGTAGTTTCAATGAGGTTCACATATAACTAATGAGTACTTTCCATATACTGCAAGGAGAAAATAAATCTGTATTTAAGAATGAAGCCAAGGAGTTTATCAATCATCAAGTTGCACTGACAGGCAGCGTGGTTCAATGGAAAGATCTCTTAATTGGGAGGTAGTTCTTATTTAATTTCTAGTATCTCCTTCTCTGATAAATCTAGGTAGCCCATGTGTAAAGTAACTTTTATGATTTGATATCTCAGAGCTGCTTTAAAAATTATATTCTTGCTTTAAAATATTGTTTCATTGCCACCAATATTACTTTTCATATGAAAAGAAAGAGTCCTAATGAGCTAGCTTCTCATTCCAAATCTTTACAAAAATATATACAAAATGAAGTAATTGTTCTCATCTTAGAAATCATAGTGCATTTCTTTTCCTAGGAAGATGATAAAATTAAAAATTATACAGTAGGTATTGGTTTCTTTATCACATTTATATTTTCTTTCCAAAATATATATTCAAATCTAATTAAATACAAACTCATAAAGCTTTGTGAAAAGCTTCTGATTTTTTTCTTCCTGATTGAATGAGAACTCTAGTATTTTAATAACATATTATCATTACAGTCTTCCTGGTGCATTTATAAAAATGCTTTGCAGGAATCATTCAAGATAGATGGCTTGAATATTTATATTACTGAAGGAGAAAGAAATTTCAGCAGCCGTGTCTGAATTATAAGCATCTATTCTGTCTTGCACATAAGTGTCTGAGCATTAATATCTTGAAACTACACTCTTACTGAATTTCATAATACTAGTTCATGTTCCTCCTTCATAAAACAATAGGGCATTTTGTCATAGTGCCTTTACGATATACACATTCATCAAATTATGATTAGCTAAGGTCAAGCTTGCAGCTACAAATAACATCCACAGTATTTGATAAATAATGCAATAAAATATCATTAACTGCTCAATGTAATGGATGATCTACTTTTTTCCCCTTCTGTTGCTCAGCTATAATCTTTAAGGCTGCAGAAGTCATGCTACAGCTTCAGTAATAATGGGCTTGTTATTGAATCCATTAACTTAATATTTTCCCATTTTATTGCACATTCTAGATAAAATAACCAATTGACAACATTTATAAATAATGTCATTGAACATTCGTTAAATAGATTTTTACTATGCTTCCTTCCTCTTTATGTGTAGCTCATGGATTTATTTATAAACAAATAATTGTAAATGCATAATATAAATAAATAAATAAATAAATAACATAAACATAGATATTTCCACAATTGCTTGAACTAAAAAGTCAACATAATGTGTTTATAAATATTATATATTTAATTCTAAATGGATAATAATAGGTATAGATATCACACATATGTGAGTGTGTGTGTATCCATGTGGATACACAGATGGTTTGCAGTAATAGTAAGGAAAAGGAGGATGCCCGGAATATTAACTTGTGTGAATCTTGAAGTCAGAAGGTGCATAATCATTATCTCTGGGGTGATTAGCACTAGAAAGTAAGTAAGCAGTAAAATTTTTATTGCTATAAACACAAGATCATTTGGAAATTCACCAAGACTTAAAAGGATTATTTCAGACAACTATTTACATTTTGTATTTGCAGTTTGTTAGAAGAGAGAGAAACTCATTACAGTGCCTGAAATATTGACACTAGATATATAATATTCATAAAATTGTATCAATATTTAAGCCAATTTATATAAATGAGGAATAAAAATGACAAATTATATCCATGCAACTTGCTTAAAATTTTGCTCATTTGGTAGCTTAGACTTCTCAGAGGAAAGTTATTTAAAGTGATATGTTTTATTAGTTAGCTATGCAAGCACAATAGCTAAATTGAACATTTTTGCCTACATTTGTGCTGTGCAGTTAAAAGGTCAAATAGAAAAAGAGACAATTTCTTGGATTCAATTTTTAGTAAGTTTTACTTAGGTTCACTGAGATCTTTTAATCATTATCAACTCTGTTCTCTCCTGATCCTTTTTCCACTGAGAGTAATAGTCCAAAATACTACATGAATTGAGTTTAAGCAATTTCTTACCATTTTTTGCCTTTGTTCACCACATGGAACAAACTTAGAAATAAGCAAAATCAATGTAATTGCAAAGGAGACAAAAAAACTATGCATACAATTCTGTTTTACAGTGCGTACATGAGGTAATCTTTCAAAATCAAATGTTTTGCTGGGGTGGTGAAGTCCTGAGTATGAACAGAGACTTCCTACACAGGGTCAGGGAAGCTCATTCCTCAGTGAGTGCTATCTATTATGTGCCAGTAATTAGGAGCATGAGGATGAAAGTCAGGTCCCATTTCTTCAGGAATCCTGCATAGTTGAAAGAGGTAGGCAAATGAAGTACTCCTTCTAGCTAGCCACTGTTTTGTTTGCTACTGCATCCCCTGCACTCCCTAGAGTTAACACAGCACCTTGTGCATAGTTGATTCTCCAAAATGAGTATTGATGGATAAGAGTGATGGTGTTGTTAGTACCAGATTAAGAGGGAACACATAGATACACATCTAGGCCACAACTGGAAGACAGGAAATGATACCGTGAGGAGATGCCATCTGGATTTAATTTTCAGCAATGTGGAAGAATTAGCCAAATGAATGAAGGGACCTGAGTGAGACCAGTGTCAGTAGAGAGGACACGGCTTACAGGCAGGAGGAGTAACAGGTAGGTGATCAGGCCCAATCCCATAAAGTTGGTGGTGCAAATTCAGTAATGTCCTATGGCTGGAGTGGACTAGGCTAGTGGTGAGTAGTGAGATGCGACTGGCAAGATGTGAAAGCTCCAGTCATGAAAGGCCACACATGCTGTTCATGAGCCATTAGATTTTACCTCAAAGAAAATGAAGAGTCATTGAAAGACGTTAAGCAAGAGTTTCAGGCTAATATTCTCTTTTTATAAAATTTATCTATCCCATTGGAAAGGAGGAGTTGAATTAGGAAACTAGTTAGAAGTCTATTGCATTAACTGTGGTGTAACATGAACAGAGCTTGCAATAAGAGATGTAGTATGTAGACAGATTTGACAGTTATAATTTAAAGGTGGTAAGAATTGGATTTACTCACAAGAAAACATTTTCATATGAAAGAGGCCCAAATGAACTGAAATGCATATATTATTTTGTTTATTATTATTATTACATCTCATTCTTGTTTTATGTCATCATGCCAGTAACCAATTAAAAATTATGCAACTCTGCCAGATCCATTGTTGCAGCAAATGTTTATTGAGCACCTATTGTGTATTTTAAGTAGTAATGCACAATTTTCAAAATATCTTTGTCTTACTAGGCATGGAAAAGACTAGTGTGGGAATTTCTGGGCAAAAGACACAGGGGTTAGGAGAAATTAAGCAGATCAGAAATTGGTAGAAATTGACTCTATAAATCAACCATTTAAAAGAAAACAGACTCCTGAGTGGAGCCATTGACAGGTGCATATACTGACATGAGAGCTGGAGAGTGGGTGATGAGAAGCTTCAAGCAGAGGCCATATGAAAAGGAAGTAGCAGCTGTAAATTTACAGAGGCTAAGATTCTATCCCACCCAGAGCACTGGACATTAAATAGGAAGCCTAGTTGTATGTTAATCTGGTTAACATGGCTCACATCTTGTTTATGTTGATACAGAAAGGAAATGAGAATATGTAGATATTTTGTTATGCTTCAGTATAAATTGGTAAAGGAGAACAAGTAATTCTTATCCTCTCAAAGGCAGAATATTTTCACAATTTATATTTAATTTCTTGCTCTATCACATACATGGTTGTAAATTTGGGCAAGATATTTGATTTCCTTTAAGCCTCTTCATAAAATAATAATGATAGGATCTACCTTATTTTGTGCTCATGAGGATGAAATAAAATACTACATATAATTGGCTTAGCACAGTATCTAGTATCACCTTTAGGTTTAGTCTCATCATGATTTTTTATCCATTTACTATTTCAGGTACTGAAGAGACAGCCCTGATTAAAACACAAAATCCATACCCTCAGGGAACTTACCTTCTTTGAATGAAACCATCATGGTTATTACCTGATTTTAGTGTATATTGGACTAAATATTCCAAAAGTCTTCTTCCTCTTTGTGTCTGACATGCTAGCAGTATTCCAATGTATATAGAATGATTACTAGGCAGTAATGCCTCAAAACAGCAGAGGTCTATTCTCTCTGTTAAGCATTATTAAGAGAGTGAATCTTTTTAACTAAGAGAAAGGGAAGCTAGATATAAAAGCATTCCAAAAAATTGGTGAATGTCTTCAATTTCTTTTCATTTGTAGTTTCCAATATCAGTGAAACCTCTGTAGAAGCTCTATTTCTTAGTGTTTTTTACTGTACAGGAAGAATGTACATTGTGATGTAGATCAAAAATTATTAAGCAGAGCAGACAATATATTCCAGTGTTACAGCACATTAAGCAATGTTATCACAGAAAAGGAAGAAAATGAATCATGTAAGAAATAATTTTATTAGGCCTACCCATTTCTAGTCTTTAGCCAATTCAATAATATCTAGGACACCAGCAAATTTAGAAGTCATTGAGTAAAAGGTTAGAATAATATTTGACTGTACTATACCGCTCCTACACTATACTCACTGTGAGTCCCCACAAATTTTTTCCATGCAATGACTCGCTCAATTGTTTATGAATTTACCTTGAGATGTTAAAGGAGTATGTTTAACTAGGACCCCTTATGCGAAATCTGGAAAAAAATGTGGTTCTGGATTAGAGAATGGCAGAATGGGAAAAGATATAGTTATCAGAGATTAAACTATTGAAAATTGCTGTAGGATTGAACAAGCTTTAAATCATGATGGTTGAAAGTACATTTTTAATTAGTTTTCACCTATTTTAAAAGAAAATGTGGTTTATATATGCAATGGAATATTACTCAGCCATCAGAAAGAATGAATACCTACTATTTACATGGGACTGGCAAAGTAAGACTGAAATCTGTAGGGCAGCTAACAGGAAGGGCAGGCTGGACCTTCTGGGCCCCAACTGAAGCTGATGTTCACAAGTAGAATACCCACCATTTGCATCGACATGGATGGAACTGGAGGATATTATGCTAAGTGAAATAAGTCAATCAGAGAAAGACAATTATCATATGGTTTCACTCATATGTGAAATATAAGAAGTAGTGCAGAGGATCATAAGGGAAGGGAGGGAAAACTGAATGGGAAGAAATCAGAGAAGGAGACAAACCATGAGAGGCTCTTAACCCTGGGAAGCAAACTGAGGGCTGCTGAAGGGGAGGTGGGTGTGTGGATGTAGTAACCGGGTGATGGGCATTAAGGAGGGCATGTGATGTGATGAGCACTGGGTGAGCACTGGGTGTTATACACAACTAATGAATCTTTGAACACTGCATCTGAAACTAATGTTGTACTCTATGTTGGCTAATTGAATTTAAATTAAAATACATACATACATACATACATACATACATACATACATAAAACCAGATGAAGCCCATATTTTTATATAGGGAGCCCCTAGAATGCTTAAATCAAAGTTCTTTTTTATTCCCTCATTCACTCAGCAAATATTTATTGAATGTTTAGTAGGTGCCATGTATCATTCTAAGCAATCTTATATTTGAGTCATGGAATAACTGCTGGCATTATTTATTATCATTGCAACTTAAAATGTTGGGGGGGCAGAGGTTTCTTGAGGTAAACATATACATATCTAAAAACAGAAAATTATTTTTATTGTATCTTTTAACAAAAAGGATTATACATCCATTGTAGAAAAATCCGAAAACACAGGTCGAAGAACAGATTAAATAAACAGATTAAACGTTCATTCAGCCAGCACATAGTACATCATTAGTTTTTGATGTAGTGTTCAATGATTCATTAGTCGCGTACAACACCCAGTGTTCATTACACCCTTCTGTAACCCTTAGTTTGATTCCCAGAGTCCAGAGTCTCTCATGGTTTGTCTCTCTCTCTGATTTCTTCCCATTCAGTTTTCCCTCTTTTCCCCTGATATCAGTGTCAACACTTTAGGGTTATATTCTCTCCAATTTTTCTATCTCTGCCTCTCCATCTCTATATATTTATGTGTGTATATGCAATTATTATAATTGCCTTCTCTTAACCTTTATGGTAATTTTATTCTGATTATTAGCTATCCATATTATATATGAGTGTTTATATGAGTATATTTAATTTCACTTGTAATTCAGTAACTTCTAAAATGGAATGAGGTTGTTTAACTATAAATATAACTATTCCACCACTTAAACTGCCTATTTGTTGAGCATCTACAATATGCAAACTGGTATGTTGGGTATTATAAATCTAGTGACAAAACTCTGTAGTAAAGAGAAGGCAGAGGGAAAAGCAATCATAAGAAATTGTGGTTGATACAAGCCATTGTAACTGAAAGCAAAATTATCAGAAATACATGGCAAGTCAGTGCTTATCAGATATATATAATTAAATGCAGCACTCCATTGTCTAATTCTTTTGTTTTGGATTGCTACTATATAAGGAATTACCAGAGCTAAATATATAATACTTTATTTAGATTTGGACTGTCTATCCATAGAAGCTTTTAGAACAGAAATATTTCTTATTCTTTCAGTAGATGGACTGCATAATTTATCATTTCTCTAGTAATGTCCTAACAAGAAACTGCCATTGTTTCTCATCTGTACCCTGTATGAAATATGTAACAGTAGAATGATATGATTTTAAAGTATTAGTTTTGTTCAAGATTAATTGCTTTTTTTCCTTTAATAAGAAGTAGGAGACATTATAGGATTAAGATACTCCAGGGTCTGTTTTATTGATCCACTAATACATGATTTGGGTGGTTAAAGCACTTAGCCTTTAGGTTTGCAGCTTATAATGTACCCTAGGCATGAATAAATGGAATAATAAAATGTCCCCTGGAGTGTCTTGATGTCATATTAAAAATAATAAAACACACGAACTGATATATTCTGAATTCAAATAAAGAAAAGGTTAGCTATGCAAACATTCGGTACCCTGAATTGAATTAAATTGATACTTTGTAAAAGCCTAATAATATGGTTACTATACATAAAATATTATTCTACTCAGTGTATATTGTTAAATTTGTTTTCTAAAAATCATTTAATGGACTGAAAAAAAAATCTTGATTAACTTTGAAGGACCCAAGGCAAATGTTGAATATTTAAGCTCAGAGGTATCGTACAGGAACATTCTTAACATCTCTGCTTTCAAAAATAACATTTCTTTCATGATTTATTGTATTATTTAACTTCTAGGTCTTGTTCTCAACTCTGGGTTAATTTATTTCTATTTAATTCACTTTAAAATGTATTGTATACTTTCAATATGACAAGAAAAGAACTATGCCAAGTAGTGAGGATTCAAAGATGAATAAAGTGCATTCCCCACCTTTAAATATTCAGTCTAGAAGTGACAACAGCATATAAGTAATTTTATACAAAGAGAAAAGTGCTATAATTCAGAGTCCTGTCTACTTCTGCCTTTGGGATAGAGAGGGAAGCTTTACAAATGAAGACACATTAAAAAGATAAATAAAGACAGGATTTGAAAGTAAGGTGAAAGGCTGTGGAAGAGCTAATGAGGTGGATCACCATCACATTGTGAGGGGTGTTCTATGACCTGTGCAGTTTTGGATTTCTCCCTGAAGGCAATAGAAGGCTACCAAATGCTTTTGTTGTTCTATTTATTTGTTTTATTTTATTTTATTTATTTTTTTGCAAGGGAATCATAAGAGCAAATTTATCTTTTGGAAAGATCCCTCTAGCAGCAGTATGGAAGATTGATTGTCCTGGAGTGAGGTAATTACCAAAGTTTAAGTGAGAGATGGTGAGGGACTAAAAGAGTGAGAAGGAGATGAAGAGCAAGATTTGAGGAAAATGTCTGAGTTAAAGTGTTTTCCTTCCCAATGCATACTTGCAGATAGCATGTCTTAGTGACTAATAAGATCTAGGAATGTTGGGAGTCAAAGGCAGGAAGAAAAGAAGACTTTTGGAATATTTAATCCTCTTTACCTGGAGCAATAACTAATACTAGCCAAAGGGGAGTAAGTGCCTTTTGTAATTTTATTCATCTTGCAAGTCTCAGTGTAAATTTTGTTTCCTGCAGGAAATATTTCCTAAGTCAGCTGGTCTAATATCCCAACTTTTGTCTCTCTCTCTGTCTCTCTAGTTATATATACAGTTGACCCTTTGTTCTGAACAATAGATTCACAACAGCCTTGTTTTGGTTTCAAAAAGGAAAGAAAACTTTATCATTATTATAGAAACTAATAGAAACAGAAGAAGAAAGGGATCTACACATCGATGAAGGTAATAGTAGGCAAGAAATGAGAATAAGGCAAAGTTACATCCAACCCCATTAGCTGAGGAAGCCCCATGGAAACAGCCAGCCTGGAGTCCCGACTGAGAGGCCTGGACATAGTGTCCTCCTCGTCAGGTGGGACTTCCAGCTGAGCATCTCCATAAGGGCCATATTTATAGCGCAAAAAACAGGGTTTAAAATTAAACATTTGTTTACCTACATGCAGTTTGGAGCCAGCTGCTTTTCTATGTTATCATGCTTTTACATTTTCAAGGAGCCTGGGCTATGTGTGTCTGTCTTCCCTGCTGGATTCCATTCTGGGGAGCCAGCTCAGCCTGGAGCAGGAGGGGATGTGAGGCAAGATTTGTAGCTCTTGGTATCCAGAACAGAAGGCCAGTTCTGACCTGGAGGCCAGATAATATATTTTAAATAACCAGGCTCCCAAGGTTATTTACATTGCATGAGTCTCACAAGCAACATTTCTTAACCTGCTTGTGTATGTACTAGTCCAGCTGGTCGGCTATACAGGACAAATCACAGAAAACATCTATCCATATAGAACACCCTTGAACAACATGGGTTTGAACTGCACAGATCTACTTATATGCAGATTTTTTCAATAAATATATTGGAAAATTTTTATTTTGTAAATAAATATGGATTTCTTTTTCATATTATCCTTTCATCTTGATGTCTAGTGTTTATAATACGTATAACATCTACAGTGTTTTGTATCACAGAAGACAATATTGATGTGGGTATTGACAGACGATTTGCTTTGTAAAAATGTAAATTTACACTATTGATAAATGCAATGCAGTACTGTAAATGTATCTTCTCTTCCTTATGATTATCCTAATAACATTTTATTTTCTCTTGCTTACTTTATTGTAAGAATACACCATATAATACACGTAACATACAAAACATGTGTTAATTAACTCTTAGTTATCAGTAAGCCTTCTGGTCAACGGTAGGCTATCAGTAGTTAAGTTTTCCAGGAGTCAAAATTATACAGATTTTTAACTGTGTGGGGATTGTTGTTCAAGGGTCAACTATCAACTATAAATATGTAGTTGCTATATATATTGCATAATTTTGTGAAATCATTTCGATGTGCTATTGAAAATGACTCTGCTGTCCCCTGATAAAGTAGTAAACTTTGAGAAGGCAGATCCTGTCTTGTTTATCTTAGTATTTCTAAGGCTTAGCATGATGCATGTTATAGGGCATTGCCAATACTATTGAAATAAATGTACCTGGAGAATTAGGCATGCATGTTAACTCAGAGAAATTTTGGAGATTAAATAGGCCAAAACAATAAAAACCAAAACAATACAAGACAAAAATAAATACTGAGGAACAGTAGAGCTACTTTATTGAGTGATAAGAGGTCGTTCATAGACATTTTGCCCTCAGTACTCTATGCTGCTTCCACAGTGGTCTTTCAACTCTGTAAATCTAGTCAGGTTATTTCCTTTATTAGTACCCATTTATACTTCTCTATTACTTTCCAAAGGAGATTCAACTCCATTAGTAAAGAAACAAAGTCATTCAAGATCCAGTAACTGCTTACATCTGGAAGCTCATTGAAACTCATCACTAGCCAAGTTCTCACATACAGCATATGGTTCAATTATACCAAAATGCTTGCATTTTTCTTAAACATCATGTTTACTCACTCCTTGTTATTTTATACGTGTTGCTTCCTCAAGTTGAAAATTTCTTTTTATCTGTCAAGTTTCAGTGCCAGTATCATCCCCTAGTGGAAGACTTCCCTGTCATTCTCTGTCTAAATGAGATATTCTGCCTTTCCTTCCCATAATGTATCTTTATTCTACCATCTAGTACACTATGTCATTACCTCCTCACTTTTGACTGTGAAGTGCATCTCATTCCTAGCTCAGTAAATGTTACAAGTTGGCACTCAATAATCATTTTTGAATGAACAGGAAATTAAGTTTCTTGTTGATGCCCCAATTCTACTGCTTTCCTATAAAGCAGTTATTTGTACATTATGTACACCAATCCTGTTTTCTCAAACAGAATTAGGAAACACAAAAGAATAGTACAGAAAAAAAAAAATTGAGTTAGATTCAAAAATTAGAAAAGGAAAGGGGTTCCTGAGTGGCCTAGTCAGTTAAGCATCTGACTTTTGATCTTAGCTCAGGTCTTGATCACAGAGTCGTGAGTTGAGCCCAGCATCAGGCTCCACCCTGGGCATGGAACATACTTAAAAAAAAATATATATATATATATATATTCATATATATATATATATATATATATATATATATATATATGAACCATGAAAGATGATGGACTCTGAAAAACAAACTGAGGGTTCTAGAGGGGAGAGGGGTGGGAGGATGGGTTAGTCTGGTGATGGGTATTAAAAAGGGCATGTTCTACATGGAGCACTGGGTGTTATACGCAAACAATGAATCATGGGACACTAAAAAAAAGAATTGCATTTTAGGAATAAAGAGAAAAAAAAATTGAACCCCAAGATAACTAGAAAAAAAAATAGAAAAGAAAGAAAAAGCTATGAAGTAGGATCCAGAATGATAAATATTAGCAATGTAGTCCAACTGAGATCAGATAAATAGTACTAAAGCTGTGTTTACAAAGTTAATTAAACATCATAAAAGAATCTAACAAAGAATCTATTGAAGATAAAAAGAAGTAATTAAAATTAACAGCATTTTGTATTTATACTTCAAACCAGCAAAACAAAAACAATACATTGTGGAAGATAGAACTGCTGAAATGCATAAAACATTCTACTTTATATTTTGCAACATTGTTGGAAAGGATGACATGTAACTTGACTTTATTTTGTGTAAGGTGAATTATAAAGAAGCATGGAAATAATCAGCTTTTTTCTTTTTAAAGATTTTATTTATTTTTTATTTATTTATTTGACACACAGAGAGAGACAGCTAGAGAGGGAACACAAGCAGGGGGAGTGGGAGAGGGAGAAGCAGGCTCCCGGCTGAGCAGGGAGCCCGATGCGGGCCTCGATCCCAGGACCCTGGGATCGTGACCTGAGCCAAAGGCAGACACTTAACGACTGAGCCACCCAGGCACCCCAGAAATAATCAGCTTTTAATTGCAGCAGAGAGGAGTAGCTTGGTCTCAGAACCTATGTAATTCTTGTCCTAGCAACATGATGCTCTGATTCAATGTGGACTTCTCACTGTTGCCACAAACACTTGAAAATATTGGATAAGCTGTCATAAACTAAATAGTAAATGCATAATTGAGTGCAAAAGAAGTAATGAAAAGGAAATCCCCAGAAGGCACAAGCAGAGAAGGAACTTGGGGCTAGAGCAGTAACCTTTTGAGCTGATATAGTTGCAGCTTGTAGCCAGGTTTGATACCAGAATTAGATATACACATTTAATGGCTGTGAGTTCTATAGAGAGATCTGGTTTTTAGCAGATATTGGTAATTTTTGCTCTTTCTGTCACTCCCTCTCTGGAAAAGGTTAATCAATATTATCAAAATATCAAACTTTTAAAGAACCCATGTGTGGTTCCATTGATTTTGTATATTGTTTATCTGCTCTTAATTTCAGTGGTTTTAAAGCCATTTATCTTATTGAAACTTATTTATTAACAATTTACTAAATTTCTCTTTATTGAAACTTTATCAAAACTTGAAACTTACCTTTATTATTTTATTTTCTGCTTGTGTTGAGTTTTATTTCTCTTTTTTTTTCTAGTTTCTTAATGTGGAAACTTAGATTATTGATTTGATGTATCTTCTCTAATATAAGCATCCAACTTTATAATCGTCCCTCTAAATTCTGCTTTACTGTATCTCACAAATTTTGATATGTTGCATCTTCCTTTTAATGTAGTTTAAAATACCAATTTATCTTGAGACATCTTCTTGACCTATAGGTTATTTCCAAGTATGTAGTTTAATTTCTAAATATTTTAGACATGTTTCTGTTATGTATTTTCTAGATTAACTCTATGAGATGAGAACATACTTTATATATTTTCAATTCTTCTAAATTTGTTACTGTTTGGGCTTTTTTTGTTTTAATCCAAGGTATAATCTATCTTGATAAATGTTCCATGTATACTTGAGAATGATGTGTATTCTGTAGTTGTTGAGTGTGGTTTTAAGTTAGATGATATTATATTGATCAGGTCTTCGATATACTTGCTTATTTTCTGTGTATTTGTTCTATTTATTTATATTTATGGGAGTATTAAAGTTTCCAGGTAAAATTGTAAACTTTTCTATTTCTCTTTCAGTTCTATCAGTATTTTTTTTTCTTTTCTTCATGAATGTAGAGCAATCTATTTTAGGTTTATTTACTTTAGTGTTCCTATTCCTTCTTGAAGAATTGTTTTTGGTTTGTTTGTTTGTTTTTATGTAATTTGTTTTTGCCAGTGGAAAATTCTGAAATCTACTTAATCTGATATTAGCTTTCTTTTGATTACTCCAGCTTTCTTTTGATTGCTGCTATCGTTTTTTAAAACTTCTTTATATAATTATGTTTAAGGTGTGTTTCCTGAAGAGTACCTTGCTGAATCTTGTTTTGTTGTTCTTGTTTTATTTTAATAAAATCTGACAATAAGAATTAAGTCTTCTTAATTGGTGGGTTTAGCCATTTACATTTAATGTAATTATTGGTATGGTTGGATTTAGCTACATCTTATTATTAGATTTCTGTTTATCATCTCTGCTTTTTTTCTTTCTTTGATTTTGTTCTTCTATTGTCACTTTTATGTCCTTTTTTTAGATTATATGAATATTTTTAGTAACCCACTTTAATTTATTTTTATGCTTTCAGCTACATTTCTAAATATGTTTGAGTGAGGTTGCCCTAGGAATTACAATATATAAACACAACTTTTCACTATCTACATAGAATTAATGTCTTATTACTTCAAATACAAAGTATATACCTTGCCACCATATAGGTCCCTTTATGTAACATTTAATATATATTTTATATACATACTTTAAAAATCTCCTGGCCTTTTTTTTTTTCTTTCAATGCATACACATTTTAAAGAACTTAGTATCAAAATATAATGTTTCATTTGCCCACTTATTTATCATTGCTGTTTTATCATCCTCAAAGTTCTAGATTTTTTTTGTTATCACTTTCCTTCTGTTTAAAGAATTTTCTTTAACATTTCTTTGAGAGCAAGTCTAATAGCAAAATATTCTGCTGGTTTTCTCTAACCTGAGAATTTCTTTATTCTGCCTTCCTTCTTAAAGGATATTTTTACTATATATAGAAACATGTGTTATCTATTATTTTCTTTTGACTCTTTAAAAAATGTTATTAATCTGTTTTCTCATCTTATGTAATATATAATTTTTCTCTACCTGCCTATGGGTTATTATTTTTATCTTCAGTTTTCAGCAGTTTGATTAAAGTATATGTCTGTATGTGGTTTTCTTTGAGTTTATTCTGCTTGGGATTTTCTGAATTTCTTAAATCTGTAAATAAAATCTTCTTTACCAAATCTGGAAAGTATTCAGCTTTTATTTCTTCAAACATTTTTTTCTTCATTAATCTTTTCCTCACTTTCTGGGACTCCAATGACACTTTGTGATATTGTGTCACAGTCCCAGTTTTTATATATATATATATTCAAAATTTATTCTCTCTGTTATTTAAGTTAGATATTTTTTATTAGTCTACCTTCAAATTCTCTGATTCTCCCCTAAGTAATTTCATTTCCAGTGATTTTTTTATTTATGATATTATAATTGTTAGATACAGAATTTTCAATTGTGTCTTCTTTATAACTTCAATTTCTGACTTGAGAACTTGTACTTTTCCAATCATTTCAAAAGTTTTATTTTGTTCTTTTTTCTTTCATGGAAAAAAAGTTATAATAATTGCTTTATGCTTTTTATTGACAGTTACAAAACAGGTTTTCTTGTCTCCGAAGTCTTTGTCTCTAAGTGGATTTTTTCCTTGGGAGTTGTTCAGGTATGCCTAGTTCTTTCATATGTTGGTTAATCAAGGATTATATTCTGGATATTTTAAATCTTATGATGTGAAACTCTGGATCCTATTAAAATCCTCTGGAAAATTTTGTTTTGTTGTTTTTGTTTTAGCTTGCAATCAACTTGGTTAGATTCAGGCTGAATGCTATGACCCAACTTCTATGCACTATAGTTCCAATATCATTATAGTAGATAAAGCCTTAGCCATTGTATTCTGGTCCATCCAACATGTCAACCAACCAGATGCTAATTTGCCACCAGTAAAGTCTTACTTTATATGAGAAGTCCTCAAAGCTTTTAATGTGTTGATTCAGGACAGTTCAATACATGTAAAATGTGGAGTAAGCCATGGAGTTCATGTACAGATTTAAAGAATTGCTTTTTCCAGGTTAATTCTCTTCATGATCACCCCATATTCTTTGAGTACCTCAATTTTGGCATTCTGATTATTATGCCAAGGTATTAGTGTCACTAATTTTGCAGTTTCTATAACTGGATCCAACTTGGGGCAAAATAACAACAAGAAAAAAAAAGGAGAAAAGAAAGGGGATTTCTCCCACACTTTTTATATGACAGGGGGCTCTTTCCTGTTTCTCTGTTAAAAGAACAAGATTTTTTCCTGAACGTTTTAGGTGCCTGCAAGTCCACTGATGCCACTACCACTGCTGCCACTGTCCACTGTCACCTCCATAGGAATGTAGCTTCATGACTGGGACTTGACTTGGGTCAGTTCTAAGAGCATAAAAACAGGAAATCCAAAACATGAGGATTTCCTCCTGTGTTCTTCATCCCATAATGGCCTCCTTCCCAGCTTTCTGCACTGGAAAAAGAGGTTTTCTGTGAGCTTTTATTGTTTGCACTGCTACATAGTCTTAGGATTCAGACTCCTCTATAGTCTAGGCCAGAGATGGGAGAAAAAATGAAACAGAGAACCCATCCCTGTACAGGTCCTTCTTCTTTGAGTTTTGATTTTCAGGATATCTTATTCTACTTGCTATTATTTATTTTTTCAGAGGATGAAAATACTTGTTTATGTATTTTGCCTAGGATTTTAATTTTATTCAGTGGGAGGGATAGAGTGATATGTATTTATCTTAGTGAATTCTAGAAGTCCTACCTTATATTTTAAAAGGATAATTAGTACTATCTATTGTTTGGAGAGTACACTGCAAAGGAGACAAGCATTGAAAGGGGGAGACCACTTAAGAGGTATTATATTAATCCAGGTGAGAGATGATAGCTCAGTGGAAATAGTGGAAAGCAGTTCAATTCTGGATATATATCTAAGGTAAAACCAGAAGGGTTTCCTAAAAAATTGATATGGTATGTGAGAGTAAGCTTTGAAAAAAAAAAAAAAAATGAGGAAGTCCACCTTTAACTTTGGTGCCTTATAGCAGACTGACAGATACAACAAAAAAGCTTGGGAAATGCTGGGTAAAAAATAAAAATAAGCAAAAAGACGTTTATGAATGAGGGCAAGGTATGATGCCTCCATGTAATGGAATGCTATGTGATCATAAAAGAGAATGAAGAAGTTCAAATGTATACTGATATGGAAAGATTTCCAAGATATATTGTTAATTGGAAAAAACCAATCTGCAGTAAATTATGCATAATATGCTCTCATTGTGTAAAAAAAAAGGAAATAATACATATAGGTTTTTGTTTGTATATGTAGGAAGAGAAAAGTGGCTGGTAGATGATAATGGAAGAGAGAATTATTTTTTCCCACTGTGTGTTCTTTTGCCGTTGTTTGATTCATGTGGTTCGTTATTTACTCAAATTTAAATTAACTTTTAAAAAGGTGTCAAAGTTTTCTAGTCTCAAATTTATTCAACAGATATTCATCAAAAACATTCCATGTTTAAGCCATTGTTTTAAACATTAGTGCATAAAAATTTGAATAAGACATAGAATTTACCTTTAAAAATTAAGTTGTGAGATATTTTTTTAACAGCTGTCTAGTTATAACAAAAGCTTAATAAAACAAAGCAGCATATAACAAAGCTTAATAAAAGTAATTAATTGGTAGACTAATCATGATTTCAAATCAGTATCAGTAAGTGCTCATAACTGTTTATTCCATGTACTATATAACTAAACACTCACTTCCTATTTATTTCTAATTTTCTACTTTTTAAATTTTTCCCATGATTTTTACATATTAATGATAAAAATAATAATGAAAAATAACAGACTTATCACAGTAATCCAATTATCCTAATGCAGCTATTTCATATTTTCTCAGGCCCCTTTTATTTTTTGACCATATAAATTAATAATTTCACTTTTTACTATAATGGTCTTGACATAATTTTTATATATTACATTAAATGGATATCTCTTGTAGCTAGTGTCATCACAGCTTTAATTTTAAGGACTAATTAAGTTGCTGTGCAATAATTTTACACTAGTCAGATATTCAGATTGTTTAAAACATTAGTCATTAAAATTAATATTAAAATAAATCTTGGAGCACCTGGATGGCTTGGCCAGTTCAGTGTCTGACTCGTGATTTCAGCTCAGGTCATGATCTCAGCATCATAAGATTGAGCCCTGCACTGGGTTCTGCACTGGGCATGGAATCTGCCTAAGAGTCTCTCTCTCTCTCCCTTCCCTCAGTCCCTCCCCCCTGCTCATTCTCCCTCTTTCTCCCTCAAGAAAAGATAAAAGAAAATCTCAATGCACAAAGTTGTATTTTCTTTTGATTGATTTATTTCCTCAGAATTAATTACAGAAATGAAATTATTGAGTGAAAAATATATTTCATGAATCACATGATTCATGAATCACATATTTCCTGATAATTCTTCATAAACTGCTTTTCTAAATTATCTTACAGACAATAATAATGTTAGGATGATGGGATTATGTGTTATTTCATTTTAATTTTAAATTTTCATTTATTTTGTTATAATTGAGAAATGTATTCAACAATCTCTCCTCTACTTTAGTTCTACTTTATGCAAGGTTTTATTGTTCTTGATTATTCTATACATCATTTCTGTACCACAGAAGTTTTTGATCAAATACATGTATATCATAGTCATCTTTTCTGGTTATTTAGATAAGTTAGAAACTGTCAAACAGGAAGAATATAGACATTATTAGAAATCATGGTTAAACAAAACATCTTATACTGCATGTACAAAAGAAAGAGAAGAATATGAGGCAAATTTGGCCTAGGTTTACAACTAAACAACTTCCAATATCTAGAAGCGCCCTTCCTTTCAACCCTCCCTGCTCCACCACTTCCAGGCCAGAGACCTGCTCAGGTGTGAATGTATTGAACTTGAAATAAATGCCATTTATTGCTGTATCTTGGGAAAGGGTTTCAGAAGTCACCTTGGTTGAATGTGAATATTTCACTTAACCATAAAAGTTAAGTTGGTTACCCAAAAACAACCAAAAATTTTCCACCAGAGGCATCCAACCTTTTATTTGTTTGTGAAGTTAGTGTAAGGGCTTGGAGAAACAAGTCCAAAAACTACAGTCATAAAATCAAAGGATTTGTTGATTTGGATAGAGAAATCCTTGCTGCCAAATTCTTCTGAATATGCATAAGTATTCAACAAAACAAAATTATTAAAAAAAAAAAAAAAGACTTTCTAGGAACAAATCCAGATGGTCTCCAGTAGAAGTAAAAACAAAGAAACATGGAAATAAACAACAACAAAAGTAACTAAATCACAGACTCCCTAAAGAGAGATTATATCAATTTATATTATCTCCAGAAATGTAGGATTATGCAAGTTCCACGATAATCTTATGAAGATTAAATATAAAATATTTCACTCTATTATAAAAATGTATTAAAAGGTGATAGTTGAGTAGAAATACAGTGAGGTTTGCAAAGACTGAAACCCAGACTCAAATTACCTGAACCCCTTAATGAATTAAGATAATCTTCCCTACTTTAAAGTCCCACCAAAGGGTAAAATAAATCTCTTCTTCAGGAAGATAAAATCATGTAGAGTCTTTCTAATTTTCTATACACTATATCTGACAATTATGTATGAAAATATACCACAGGCTCTTGTGTGTTAACTCACCATAAGATTCTGAAGGCATGGTGACCACATATCTATAATGTATAATGGAAATAAATGCAAGTAATAATACGTGTAGTTTCAAAAAATTGCTAATTGGGTTCTAACCAAATAATTTTAACAAATACCTTAGTTTAGTCAGTGCATATAGTTCCTCTTTAAATGAGTAATATAATAATAAAAATTATATAATACAAAAATCCAAGGAGTTGATCTTAATTATTTAAAAGAAAATTTATTAATGGAGTCCAATTTTAATTTCACTGAGTTGAAGAGACAGTTGTGCCAAGATTTTTTAAGGTTGCCCAATACCAAAAAGTAAAAAGAAAGATAAAAGGCCTATATAAATAGATATCATTGTGATGTCTCTGAATCCCAAGAATGAATAGAAGATCCAAAAGTTTTCAAGGAAAAGAAACAAACAAAAAATACCTTCTACTGAAGAATTAGAATCGTACAGATAACTGCAACACTGGGTACATACAGTGAGGCAATGCCTTCAAAACTTTGAAATTCTATACACAGACAAGCTAGTCAAGTGCCAGGACCACATGAGAATAGCTTTAGGTAACAAAAATGCAAAAAAATCACTTGTAAATAAACCCTTTTCTGAGGAAATTACTTAAATTTGTAATCTAGGAAAGCTAGGGTAAGATCCAAGGCAGAGAAATACATAGCTAC
The DNA here is from genome assembly GCF_002201575.2 of Neomonachus schauinslandi. Classification (NCBI taxonomy): domain Eukaryota; kingdom Metazoa; phylum Chordata; class Mammalia; order Carnivora; family Phocidae; genus Neomonachus; species Neomonachus schauinslandi. Next base: position 32,996,101 of record NC_058407.1, read on the forward strand.
AAGAAATAATGAAATTTTCTAAAGATTTAAGTGAAAAGAATCCAAGCTATGTAACAGACTTAGAAAAGAATTAGTTTAAGTTAAACCAGGCTCTATTGGACCCATGACCCAGGTCCAACCCAGTGGACCCCATTGCCAGTCTGTCCCCCAAAGACTCAGGACCAGGCTCACCCCCATGGATCAAGTCACGAGGCTTGCCCCCAGTGCCATGCTGGCCCCCAGTGCCAATCAAGCTCAAGGCCCAAACTGTCAACAAGAATATCATATCCATAAGCTGCCCTTTAGAAATGAAGGCAAGATCAAGACTTTCCCCGACAAACAAAAGCTTAGGGACTTTATTACCACTAGACATACATCACAAGAAATGCTAAAAGGAATTCTTCAAGTTGAAAGAAAGGATGATATAGCAACAACATTAAATATATGAAAGTAGAAAACTCACTGTAAAGGTCAGAATATAGTCAAATCCAGAAGACTCTAATATCATAATGGTGACATGTAATCCACTTTCAATTCAAGAATAAAAGTTAAGAAACAAAATAATTAAAAATAATCATAGCTATAATAATTTGTTATTGAATGCTCAATATATAAAAGAGGTAAATTTTAGCATCAGTGACATATGTGGGAGAAGTTAAAGTGTATACAATTAAAATTAAGTTATCATCAGCTTAGTAAAGACTTATAAGATGTGTTTTAAATAAGCTTCATGGTAACCACAAAGAAAAAATCTATAGTAAACAAAAGATGAAGAAATCAAAACATACAATTAAAAAAAATTATATCACAAAGAGATAATGAAAGGAACAAAGTAATTACAAAGTAGTCATGAAACAACTAACAAATGACAATAGTAAGTCCTTACTTATCAATAATTAAATGTAAATGGATTAAATTTTTCAAACATAAGACACAAACTGGCTTACTGGATAGAAAATAAAATTCAACCAAATGCTACAGAGACTCACTTTATTTTTTATTTTTTTTAATAGAAGTATATTTGACACACAATGTTACATTAATTTCAGGTCTACAATATAGTGATTTGACAACTCTATACCTCATGCAATAATCACAAGTGTAGCTACCCTCTGTCACCATATAATGCCGTTATAATACCATTAACTATATTCCTTATGCTGTTTCTTTCATCCCCATCACTTATTTATTCCAGTTATCTGAGATAAATCTTCTTTATCCATTCATCAGTTGATAGACACTTGGGATGTTTCCATAATTTAGCTATTGTAGGTAATGCTGCTATAAACATCAGGGTGCATTTTTTTTTTTTTTTTTTTTGAACTAACGTTTTGCTTTCTTTAGGTAAATATCCAGTAGTAGAATTGCTGGATCATATGGTATTTCTATTTTTATCTTTTTGGGGAAACTCTATACTGTTTTCCACAGTGGTTGACCCACAAGAGACTCACTTTAAGGACACATATAGGCAGCAAGTGAAGGGATGGGAAAGGATATTCCATGGAAATGGTAACCAACACAGAACAGGGATGATTATACTTATATCAGACAAAATAAACTTTAAGTCAAAACTGTCACAAAAGACAAAGAAGATCATTATATAATGATAAAAGCATCAATTCACCAAGTGGATATAACAGTTGTAAATATATATACATGCAACATCACAACACCTAAATATGTAAAGCAAGTATTTACAGAACAGAAGGTAGAAATAGAAGCAATAAAATAATAGTAGGCAATTCAATATTCAGTATTCCACTTTTAACAAAGGAAAGGTCATCCAGACAGACATCAATATGGAAAGAGGATTTGAACAACATTCTAGACTAAATGATCTAAGAGATATACACAGAACATGTCATTCAATAGCAGTAGCAGAATGCATATTCTTCTCAAACACACAGGGAACATTCTGCAAGATAGAGCATATGCTAGGCCACAAAGCAGGTCTTAACAAATTTTCAAAAATTGGAAACATATCAAGTATGTTTTCAGATCACAATAGTATGAAACTAGAAATCAATAATGGATGGATAATTGGAAAAACTCACAAATATGTGGAAATTAAACAAAACACTCCTGAATAACCAATGAGTCAAAGAAGAAATTATAAAGGAAATCAATATATATATATTTTAAAAAGCAAATATATCAAAACTTATAGATGCAGCAATAGCAATTCTGAGAGGAAATTTTATAGTGATAAATACCTACATTAAGAAAAAATTAAAATTTCAAATTTTTTCAAAGAAGCTATACAAATGGCTGGCTGGTATATGAGAAGATGCTCAACACTGCTACTCATTAGGGAAACATAAACCAAAACCACAATGAAATGCCGTATCAAACCTGTTAAGATGTCTATTATCAAAATGTTAATATGTAGAATCTAAAATAGTCCAACTCATAGAAGTAGAAAGTAGACTGGTGGTTCCTGGTGGTTGGGGAAATAGGGATATATTAGTCAAGAGGTACAAATTTTCTGTTATGCAGCATGAATAAGTTCTGGAGATCTAATGTACTGCATGGTGACCATAGTTAATAATACTGTACTGTATACCTAAAATTTGCTAAGGAAGTAGATCTTAAATGTTCTCATCACAAAAAGAAAAAGTATGTGAGTTTGTGGATATGTTAATTAGCTTTATCATGATAATCATTTCACAAGGCATACATATAACAAAACATCACATGGTAGATCTTAAGCATACGCTAGTTTAATTTGTCACTAATACCTTAATAAAGCTGGGGGAAAAAAAGAAATTTTACTTATGATGTTTTTATCAAAAAATGAGTGTATTGCATTATTTTGAATGCATTATATGGAAATTATATTGATATGTCTGGAATTTTTGTGTTAAAATTTTCAAATAAAAAATGAACACCTGAGATTATGATGTACAAATAATAGACTATTTCTTTAATGATTTTATTAGCATTCTCCTTAGAAATTTTAATAGGACATATGTGAGCTTATAAGAAATGTATGCACCTATAAATAATTGTCCCAATAGCACAAAACAGATAGAAGTAAGCTGCTATTTGCTGGTTAAAGATGTCACATAATCCAGTAGGCAGCAGCCTCCTCTTGGGAAATCTTATGTTTGGTCCTTTAGATGTTATCCCACCATCGCCCATACACAGACACACTGAGAAAAAAGAGAACTGGATTGCTGGCTATTTAACACTTAAAAGAAGTAACATTTTTCTCAACTTAGTCTCTTGCATTTTAGGGATTTTTAAACACATCTCTAGTCCCCATTCAATGTGTGTAAGGTGCAATCAATTGAAATCTGTCTGATACTTCTACTAAAGTACCAAAAAGAAAAAAGAAAAGAAGGGAAAGAGAATATAATTATGTTTAACAGCATTGCTTAACAAAGTTTGGCAAAAATTTTAAAAGTGCTATTTTTCAGACGTCAGGGTTTTTTTTGTTGTTGTTGGGTTTTTTTTTTTGTTTTTTGTTTTTTGTTTTTTTTGCATGTGTAAGCTTTTCTTCTTTTGAATAGCAAAACTGTCATGAAATAAAGAAGTAGTCTACTTAGTTTTTCAAAGCCTTACCTAATCAATTAAAAAACTCTCTTGAAAGAAGAATCCCTAAAATTAGTTTAAAAGAACACAAATATAATTTCATTTTGATTTATATTCACTCCTGATTCTTTTTTTTTTTAATACTTTTTTCACTCCTGATTCTTCAGGCAGAACATCTTCCTCTCAAGTTTATTAAGAGCACCCATATTTTTCTTAAGTGGTTATTTTCTTGACTTTTTCTACTCCATTTATTTAGATGAAGAGCATGTCTTTGAAATTCAAATATCAGGCTATATTTGAGAGGAAAGAGTGTGCAGGGATAAATTTGAGAATCTGCAATTCTCATTTCATTCTGGCAGATAATTCTATTTTCAACTTAAAACAAGTAATGAGAATTTAGCAAAGAGGCAGAATGAAGAAATGGTAGAGCTGCCAAACTTGGTCCCAATTCAGGTCATCACTGTATGGATTCATTGTTTGGTGTGAAAATAATAGCCAAAACAGCAAGCATTCACTACTATCTAAGCACACAGACACGTAAAAACACATTCAAAAGCCAAAGAAGAATGACGTCCTGTTGCCATGGCTTAACTTCAGTAGTTATTAACGTCAAGGATTGACTGAGTGAAGCATCTTAAGAGTTGAGAAGAGAGTGGTCAGGGACTGGGGTTAGTTAAGATGTTGAAATCTCATCAGGTTGCTGATGGGGATATATTTGAATGTGGACTGAGTATATCTGCATCTTCACATGTATATCTGGGATGCACCTGAGATTTGTCTCTGTGCTTCCCATAATTTATTTCACAAGTCTTGATATTTCAGGCCATGAATCCAGTTTTAGTCCTGGGCTTCCTTTGTTTATCATTTTGGAGAAGTAAATTTAAGGAAAAATATGTAATAGAAATTATTTTGCCAAGATTTATTCCTTCAAGGTTTAGTAAAGAGAAAGCACAGTTTTATGATATAAAATGCTCAAAAAGTTAAAAATGGGAAGTTTTCATAAGAGAAAAGAAAAATTATAGTTATTCTTCTTATTTACCTTACTAATAGATCCCCATCTTATTTAAGATGACAATAGACTTATCTAAATACCCATGTTTCAGTTTTAGTTCTGAAGGGGCTTTCAATGAGACATAAGCTGAAGTTATAGGTTAGTGTCTAGAATAGCTCTTCTTAGGGGGCCCACCAAATTTTGTTTTTGTTCTTGTCTTGTTATGCCCTCTTCCCTTTCTATTTTTTCCTTCCTGAAACCTATAAAGGGTGGAACTAAAGTAGCAATACTTCAGACACCTTGAAGGTAGAAGCCACTGGCTAAGGGAGGAAAATTAGGAAGCCTGGGTCTTTGATGACAACAGAGCTGTCAGACTTCCTATCTCAATCTCATTTGGTCTATTTTATTTATTTATTATTTATTCACTTGTTTGTTTACTTTTCTTTATTATTATTATTATTTTGTGTCATTTACATTTGGACCTTACCTAACTTCAGGAAATAATCGTGAGGATAACACAGGGCATAGCACTCTCTGCAACAGACTTTCTTTGGTAATTTCAACTACTAGTTTTCATTGGCTGTCTCCTATGAATCAGTCACTCCAAGTGCATGTTTCCTGCCAAGTCATACATCATGTATTCATCAAATATTTATTGAGTCTGGCATTGGTTTAGGTGGTGGGGGTAGGAGCAGAAGAAAAAACTTTTCCCCTATCATCATGAATTAAACTGACAAAAGACAGATTGACAGGGAAAAAGGCATATGTTTCTTATTTTAACTTTACATGCATGGAGGCTCCACAGAAAAGAAGTGAACCCCACCCACGACGTGGTAGACTTGGAAGTTTATATAATATTAGTGACAAAGGGCAATAAACCATGGACTAGACAAGGAAAGGGGGACTTGGGCTCCCAGGAGGGGTAAATTGTGGGAGGGTAAATAATATGGGGAAACTAATGAAAAACAAGGGCCATTTTAGTAAGTGGTTTTGTTGCTGCTGCTGTTTGTTTTTGGTGAAGATTCATCTTGGTGCTGACTCTCCATCTTCTTCATGACCATAAAACTTCCCAGAGAAGGGATTTTTGGCAGTCTTCATTTCTCTGAAGTTTCTGCTTTTAATCATGTAAGGGAAACTGTGAGAAGGCTTCTTTCTGAGTCTGTTGATTCTCAATTACCTTCAGCTCAACTAACCCACATTGAAAAGTGCCATATGTTAGGGTTGCATATTCTGATCTCTTTCAGGATATATCACAATATAAAAACTAACGTGGCATACGCCCTTGTGGGACTTAAGATTAGTAATAATTTTGTCAATAGTCACAGAAATACATGAAAAATGATAACTGTGACACTTGCTAGGAAGGAGAGATACTCCTTACCACCCCATATTGTTAAATGAGTGGGGAGTACAGTGGAATGAGCCAGGAATGAAACAGCAGGTAGAGTTCTCTCAATATACGGGGAAATTTCTTTAGCAAAGAATAAATATTTTCCATTAAAAAAAAGCTCCATATATCTCTTAAATAAAGATAATATAAAATAGGGGAGGAAGTAGAAAAAGAAATATATGAGATAGATCTGGTAATTTTAAGATTTGAGTGAAGATTATACTAGCAAAAGAAATAGCAGAAGCTTGGTGTTTTTTTTTTTTTTTAAGACTTTATTTATTTATTTGACAGAAAGAGACACAGCGAGAGAGGGAACACAAGCAGGGGGACTGGGAGAGGGAGAAGCAGGCTTCCCGTGGAGCAGGGAGCCCTATGAGGGACTTGATCCCAGGACCCTGGGATCATGACCTGAGCTCAAGGCAGACGCTTAACCAACTGAGTCACCCAGGTGCCCTGCCTGGTGTTTCTGAGAAAGAAAAAAAAATATTGTGGCCGGAGTTGGAATTTTAGATTTTATTTTACGTTTAATAGAAATCTGTCAGAATGTTGTTGGTTACAGATTTATTTGGGGTGAACAAACATGTTTTTAAGTATGTTTAATAAATACAAGGGCATTTAGAAGATGGAATGATCAGATCTAGTTGGGTAGGGAAAAAATATGTACCATTATAGATTCTTCTTTAAAGTAGACTATGTTTGGTTTTCAAGGAGACAAATGTTCTATTCATTCTTTAAAATCTACCTGAAATATCCTTTCCTTTTTAAAGCTACTTTTATTTTATCCTCTTTGTGCTTTCTGCCTTGTTGAAAAAGTTTCTTCTCCTAGAGCCCCAAGGTTCTTTGTGTGACTCTTTAGTGTCCTCTTAGGTTACAGTTGCCCTCTCTGAGTTTCAGATACTCTAAAAATTCTCCATTACAACACTTTTCACATAGGGGTTCGGAGCACAAATTCTGTCCAGACTTCCTGGTTTGAATCTATGCTCTTCTACATGCTATGCAAATTGGGCAAATTATTTCTATATGCTCTAATTTTCTCATGTGTGAAAGGGGAATAACAATAATACCCATAAGGTTGTTAGAACTAAATGAGGTAATATATGTAAGTAGCATAAAGCAGTGTCTGACAAATAAATATGACAAAAATAAAGAGTAGTTCTTTCTCTTATGATTACTGGTATATTAAATATTGGAAACAGCATCCATTCAACTGATTTGCTTGGTTAAACAAAACTCCCCTTGTAAAATATACTAAGTGATGCTCACAAAGACATCTACTCTGTAGTTTATCACTTAAACACAGGATACTTTTATGAGTGAATGGCTGTGCTATTAATAATTATAACGAGACAACAGTTAATAAACAGAGGTATATTAACGCTATGACCAGGACATTCTATTAAAAACCCATCACTCTGCACACATTGACTTTTAATTAATATCCCTACAAATATTTACTTAAAATTTTAACTACTGCTATCTATTCTACAGGCTTGGATTACAGCATTCACTTTGCAACTTTTAAAACATTATTTTAATTGTAATCAGAATGCTGTTTCAAAAATGTACACTTGATAATATTTCTCCATGTTTAAATACTTCAGTAGTTTCTCTTTTATTCAGATTCTTCACCATGACCCTTATGGCCTGGTGTATGGTGTGCAGTTCATGATCAATATTGTCTTAGACTGCTTTCTATCATGGTTTTCATCATCATCATCGCTCATTTTCCATGTACCAAGTCTTGTGCTGACAATTTTATGTGAGATTTCCTTTTTAATCCCGACAAAATGTCACGAGGTATTTTTATTATCCCTATTTATGAAATGGAGACACTGAGATGAAGAGAGTTTGGACTATTTGCCTAGTATACAACTTGTGACAGATAGAGTCAGATTTCAAAGTTTGATAATCTGGTACCAGAGACCTTGACGTTGAATCTTAGCTTATATCGCCTCCCCTGATATGTTGATTAAAAGGAAAATAAGCAATTGTATGACTTCATAAATGCCTCTTCCTGTCTTCCTCCTATTACATCTCAGACTCATTTCCTGGCATTCCCCTGCATCACACTAAACAATCTAGCCATTCTGATCTGACTTTTCTGTGCATGGAGTGCTTATTCTGCCTGTGGGCTTTCATACACGCCAGACCCTCTTCCTGGAGCATTGTTCCTATTCCAGTTTACCTCGATATCTCATCTTCTGTGAAGTGATGGATTCAAAGACACTCATTCTATTATTCTTTTCATCATTTGTCCACTTTTCTTGGGTGCCCCATTCTCTTCTTGCAGTCATGGTATTGATCATATTCTATTTTATATGTCAATTTACATGTCTCAGTCTCCCACTAGATTGTAGGTACTCTGAAGGCAAGTGCAATGTCTGTCTTCTCCACCACTGAATTACTAGTGTGCTGGCCCATAAAAGACACTTGAGATTGTGAAAGAAAAATTGTACCAGATGGTGTTATATAGTCAAGGAAGACTTAATTCAAGATTATTACCTAGGTAGGGGAGGAGTATTGAACTTAACTCTGCTGTAATAAAAAATGGGAGATTTTTAAGAGCTGAGAAGACTAGTGGAAAAAACACTGCAAGATGTTGGGGGGAGGTTGATAAATGTGATTAGGCCGTCTGTGTTTGTTAATAGTGCTTATCGAAGTTAAGCTCCTACTCTCACATAGAGACTCAGAGATAGAGGCACTATCTTCTAATGAATACATACATCTCAAAGGGATGGCTTCCAAAGTCCTGGAGAAAGACAATCTGGGTTGTAAAACTGACAAGAGGTTGGAGAAAATTTACATCTCAAAGAGGCAGAAAAAATAATTTACAATTGCAAGTTTAAATGTTCTAAGAAAAGAGAGGTCAAGGGCCTAGACTGAGGGAAAAAAACCTTCCTAAAGTTTAGTCAAGCTGAGAGGAATTGTAAGGCCATCTTAGTCAAGAACTATTTGTTGAATTAATGAATAATTAACCAGAAATTTTTTTTTATTATTATGTTATGTTAATCACCATACATCACATCGTGAGTCTTCAATGTAGTGTTCCATGATTCATTGGAATGATTCATGATTCATCCATCATTCATTTGCCTATAACACCCAGTGCTCCATTCAGTACGTGCTCTCTTTAATACCCATCACCGGGCTAACACATCCCCCCACCGTCCTCCCCTCTGGAACCCTCAGTTTGTTTCTCAGAGTCCATCGTCTCTCATGGTTCGTCTCCCCCTCTGATTTCCCCCCCTTTATTTTCCCCTTCCTGCTATCTTCTTCTTCTTTTTTTTTTTTTTTAACATATAATGCATTATTTTTTTCAGAGGTACAGGTCTGTGATTCAACAGTCTTACACAATTCACAGAGATTAACCAGAAAAACTGAACACTCCATTATACAGTAAAACACTCTTGACATGTAGTGATTAAGGACTATTACATGACTTTGTATTTATATAATTTAAATAAAGTGTTCAACAATACACACATGACATTTGGCTTTTTTAATATCTAAACTAATTGTTCTAATTACTTTTCATAGTTTTTTCTAACTCATAAAAAATGAACTAACATTATTATAATATGGTACTTCACAAGTAAAGTTTAATGTTTTATTTATTTTTTAAAGATTTTATTTATTTATTCATGAGAGACAGAGAGAGAGAGAGAGAGAGAGGCAGAGGGAGAACAGGCTCCCAAGGAGCAGGGAGCCCGATGCGGGACTTGATCCCAGGACCCTGGGATCATGACCTGAGCCGAAGGCAGACGCTCAACCATCTGAGCCACCCAGGCGCCCAAGTTTAATGTTTTAATTGAACATTTTAGTTCTCCATTTACTGAAACTTCTAAGAAATTACTGATAACGTTAAAGTACATTGTAAATAAATAACAGTATAAACACAGTAGCTAAATAGAGCAGAAATAATAATTTTATTGCCTGCTAACTGAAGTTCTTGCATATTTTATTTTTATTTATTTTATTTATTTTTTTAAGATTTTATTTATTTATTTGACAGCGAGAGAGACAGCGAGAGAGGGAACACAAGCAGGGGGAGTGGGAGAGGGAGAAGCAGGCTTCCCGCGGAGCTGGGAGCCTGATGCGGGGCTCGATCCCAGGACCCTGGGATCATGACCGGAGCCGAAGGCAGACGCTTAACGACTGAGCCCCAGGTCTTGCATATTTTAAATAGTGTTTAATGTTGCTTAAGTTATTGTGGCTGTAAAGGACATACATCCAATTTAATTAAACCTGTGCAATTTCAAAGAAGGTAAATTTAGTAGCTATATTTATATTCTCCAAAGTGTCATTGGATATGGTATTGATTTTTTTTTTGTTTTTTTTTTGTTTTTTTTTTATTCTTATGTTAATCCCCATACATTACATCATTAGTTTTAGATGAAGTGTTCCATGATTCATTGTTTGTGCGTAACACCCAGTGCTCCATGCAGAATGTGCCCTCCTCAATACCCACCACCAGGCTAACCCATCCTCCCACCCGGTATTGATGTTTTCAAAGTATATTTGCTTTCATTTTTATACATTTAGAATACTATGAATCACCTCATATACAGGACAACAGTTAAGTTAGCTAAATCTATCATATTGTACATTCTTTAAACTATGTTTTTGTCTTTTGTTTTTTTCTTTCCAGCATCATCCTTGTCTCTCTCAAATTCAGGTACCCAACCATTGTGCGTGTTTATGAAGGTTAATCCTAAACCTGAATTTCATTCACTGACCATAGGCATAGTTGAGTTTCTACAGTTCATTGGGCAGAAATTTTGCAAAGATATGGGGGGAAGAGTAGGGGCAAACATTATCTACATTTGAAAAGACCAAATTTACAAATCAGTACTCTTTAATTCAATTTTTTTTCCTCCTTGACTAACTGGGGGTTTATTTGTATGCATTCTAAGTGGCACTGCCATGGGAAACTAAGATTTTTCTCATTTTGGTTTAACACAGATTCACCCAGAAAGCACAACCCTGATTTTGCCTGAGAAGGACTTCCAATAGAACCTGAAATGTGAGTACTGTTTATTTGTGCTATTGAATTCTATGCTATATAACTGACTCAGTGATATGACATGGCACTTACTAAGATATGTAATGAAAGTCTTGATTAAGTGTAATTATAGACTAGAAGAAGTGCAGAAAGTGAAAAGTGATGTCTGTTTTATTGTTCCCTTTAAAATAATTTTCATAGTTAATGCTTAACTTCAAAGAAGACAATACATTTCTGCTATTCATTGACATTCAGTTTAAAGGATATAGTTTGTATAGTTTTGTTATTCCAATGTATCTGTGGTTGATAAGATATGTAAATAAGGTCTTACAAATACATATCTTTTGTGTTATTCTGAACATAATTTATTTTTCATCTTTTCTATGATCAACATCCCTATGTGCTTAGAGCATATATTTGGCACTCAGTTTTTCTCTGTTTCTTTTCAAATGGAATCCATTGTCTGCTAAAGGTAAAAGCTTGTTGTGCCTTTCTTCCCCGTCTGTCATAGATCTTTCAGCTACTTACTAGTTGTTGGCATCTTTTCTCCCTGTTTGGCCTCTGATAAGTTGTCTTTAATAACCTGTTGTTTGTTCTTGAACTTTGCCATGGCTGCAACTCTGGGGTATCAGAACTGTCAAAAATAAAAGTGAAAGAGCAAGAGGCACCGAGCGTATGAAAGTTAGAGAAGACATAAGGCCTGGTATTGATTGATGAATTTCCCACTGCAGATAGTTTTCACTTTATCCCATTTGCTGTCACAGTACACAGTACCTGAAATAATAAGGAGATTTTTTTTTTCCCTCAATAATGGATGATGGGGGCTGTTTGCTTTGTGAGAATCTGCCACGGCCACATGCCGTGTGGCTTTTATCTTTGAAAGTGAGGGTGAAACAAGCTTGCCTGGCTGCAGATAAGCGACTTAGAAGGAATCCTATTCAGATGTACCTGTCACTAATTTATCTGGAGGTTTTGTGATTCATACATACTGTTCTGTGTGCGATGGAGCATTAAATTGCTTTCCTCTGGGAGCAGGTCACATTCAGGGGTCATCAGACCTATGCTGTGGGATGGTGCATGCTTGATTCATATAGCTTCTTGCTACTGAATTTTTATCTATTAGAAAGCTGGTAATTTGAACATATGTTAGGTGATCTCTTGTAACATTTCAACAGCAAATGGATTGACAAAAATTTAACTATTAATATGCAAGTGTTTGTAAAAAAAATTAATCATCCTTTCTGTTAGCACAGTCATTTATTCTGATGATTAAGTAGTTTAAATATGTTTCCCAATAATGGCCTAACTCTTGATTAATGTATTTCCATGGCTTCTTTATTTATTTAAACAAACAGATATGTACTTAAGTGCATTAATTTTACTGGAAAAAAAAAAAGCAGATCACAGATCTGATTTTAATCAGGTCTCACCAAAGAAAAAGCTTTAGAAAATAAAGATTTTTTTCCATTTACAATATAGTTTTCTGCTGTGGAAATTCCACTTTATTACCCCATATGTATTTTAGAGAAAATGACATACCTTGGAAAATGAGACAGACACTAGTTCAAATTTGAAAAGGACATGCAAGAGATGCTTATTTTTATATGTTAAAATTGTGCTGAGAGACTTTAGTACAGATCTATCTTTTTGGATCTGGGATATTTAGCAAATGCAAAAAAACTTTTTTTTTTATTATTTCCATTATGTGGCATATAAAACTAAAACCTAATATCTTCCCTTGGGTTTTAAGAGTGCTCCATTTTGTGTAAAATTAAGTCAATAAATGGCAAAGAGGCAGTTAAATGAAAGCAATCAAAGAAATCTTTTTAAAGTGTTTTTAGCATGCATGACAGCAGTCTTAATGGTGGGTAAAGTAACTATATAAACTTATATGTTTTCTCTATTTTTTTTAATTTAACATTGTTCCTTATACTTTCTATTGCAATCCAAAACAAATGATCATTTCATGAAGTAGCAAAAGGAAAACTCTTCCAACTGGATAAAAATGATGACTTTATGCTGCATTTATATGGTGCAAGTCTTTTGATATTTGTCCTAGTTGTGAAAATGTAGAACATTTAACATAAACCAGAATTTTCTTATTAATGAATTAAAGCATAAATAGGGCATTACTGTGAGAACTTATTCTATCATTTATGAATAATTTATAGTATTTAAATAAGATATTCATCACATTTCCCAATCTTTAAATTACACTGTGACCTTAAAACCTTATAAGGCCTCCAATCTATTTAATAATATTGTTTTAGGATTTCAACATGTTCTCTTAAGCATTTCTCTGGTGAAAGAAAGAAAGAAAGGAAGAAAGAAAGAAAGAAAGAAAGAAAGAAAGAAAGAAAGAAAGAAAGAAAGAAAGAAAGAAAGAAA